>NW_015113063.1:97563-119140 GCF_001443285.1 Poecilia latipinna | reverse complement strand
GTTGGTACAGCAATAACAGATCTTTAAGGTATTGTGGTGCTAAACCGTTCACTGATTTATAAACTAACAACAGTCAAATAAATGCTCAATTTTGTCTATTTAAATTTTTTTTTCAGACGGTCAAATTAGCATTGGAAGTATTTCCGCGGGGCCTAATAAATCTTTATTTGACAGTACCAGACCCCTACAAAAAAATCAAGCCTGTTAAGACCATGTAACAGGCTTGATCTGGGGGAATATAGCTTTTGGGGCTTGGTTTCAACATATATATGGAATCCCAAAAATGCCATGTTTGCTGTTAGGGTCAATACAAATTTTTTTTTTTATTTTTCAAAATGACAGTTTTTTAAAGAACTTTCATTTTAAAAGTAAGCTATTTACACTGTGGATTTTCTTGCCTTGCAATATGATTTATATATATTTGAAGAATGTCATTACAAATAAGTGTCAAATTGATTTATTTTTTAAGTAATCGGCTTTCAAAAATCCCATCTTTTTCTATTCAAAGATGGGTTTGTGGTAAGGTACACCTACCCACCAAAATCTCAAAAATTGTTAGATGTAATGAGCTGAAAATGTTTCTTCTATTTTCTGGTAATACACTTAATAGAAAAAAAGCATTTAAGGTACCACAAAAATAAGCAGACAAATATATAATGTAGTAAAAGCAAAATTCATACTTGGTTTTAAAAATACCTGATATAAAAGTTCTTGCTGAATGTATTCCTTAATGCAATGAATGGTGCAGACTAGAATATCACTAAGTGCGCCTACTGTCTGCATATTTTCTTCAACACATCAATACTGTTGCGCCTTTTCAATGAGCAGCACTGCAGATAATGCATGTTTTTATTGTGTTCAGCCTCAATGACACAGTTTGGACTCTTGATTCTATGCACCAAAATCTTGTACGAGAGGAAAGATTATACCGTTGAACGTTATAATCAAAACCGGTGTGTTATTTTAACGGCAGTAAACACGTTCAAGTAAAAGTGCTCTGCCTGAAAAAAGGACATTGAACACATACACAAAGGAACAGGCACCAATCATTTCCACCGATCATTTCCACTCCAGTTTGACTTCAACTCCACATGTAAAATTTCCACATTTTTTGAGACGTTTCCACAAAAGTTTACTCCTTTAATTGTGAAAGGTCGTCCAGATCATAAAATAACACACGAGAACTTAAAAGTATGTGTGTTTTCCTTAAGTATCTCCATCTTATTGTGGAAAGTCAACATTCTGCTTTGCCCCGAGGAACAAAATAGAATTAAATACACACCCGCATGCGATTTTTACATGATAGAAAAACTACATATTCTCCTGTTTATGCCCCCTTTTAGATCAGCCAGGAGAGACGCGGAGGATAACTGAGCGACAGACTGTGCGTTTTGAGATTTATTAGGTATTCTACCATCTGCCGCACACAAATCAAACTTTGAAACATCCTTCAATGCTTTTGAGAGTCTATTCAAGGGCTATGAGCCACTATAAGAAACTTGCTTTTACTATCTTATGATTGTCATATATTACACACTGTCACATATTTTTTTTACGATGTCATATTTTTATGTTTTTTTAACTACCGCACAGCGACTAGATTTTTATCCCTCAAAGCAGACAGCGATAGCGGATAAGAAAACAGTCACAGTGGGGCTTAAAAGCACAAATATGCAGGAATCCATTACAATTCAGAGGCTCTCATGTCTGAGTGTGTAGGCTCAAAGAACAAAAAGTCAATGCTATCATGCTTTTCATTCATTCCTAAGCTATTTGTGCTTCTGTGTCTGGTTGCATGCACTGTATGTGCCACGTGAAATTCAGCCTACGCTGCAGTCCTTGTCGTTTTGACCCTTGACCTGTTAATGTACCAAGAATGCTGCAGAAGCTGAACTAAAACCTTGCTGTGGCAGGCGATGAAAGCTTACAGTGGAAGCTCAAAATGCACCTTTTAGAAGGATGCTTAGGGTTTAAATACAGTGCAAGCGTCTTTTCTTTTGTTTTTTCCAAGATGTTTATTCATGCTTTCTATCAGCAAGTGTCATGTTTGAGGCTCAGAGTCAAGTGCATTTGTACAGCACATTTCAGCAACAATTAAGATCAAAGTGCTTTACACCAGAAAACATCATACAGTCACCAATTATGATGCAAGAAATAAACATGATGTTCTGACAAATGTCATTAAAATCATAAAGCAAATATACATCTAATATGTTAATCAGTGCTCTGATTTCTAGGAATCAAAGGCAAAAAAACACACTGTTGGCCTTTACAATCATAGGAAAGACTGTTGACTTGGCAGTTTTCCAGCAAATAGTCTCAAGATGCATTTCTGTTACAAACGTGCGGCAAATTTTGTTAATATTCCACTAATGTCGACAAAACACAGTCTTGCTATTGTGGCGTTTTCATTAAATAAGAAACACCTAAAATCACATGTGAATAAAGTTTGTTCATGCAGTAAGTCATTAAAAAACATGCAGCGCCATCATCCTCCAACTGCTTCCTGTTTTCTTCTTCATGGCTTGCAACATCAGGTTGTTGATCATGTGACTCGAGTGACATGAAAAAAGTGTTTCTATTTTGAGGAAATGAAACAATTTCGATACGGCCTAAACATATGCCCTCATCCTAGACCAAAGCTTTTTGATTGAAAAATGAGAGTTTTTTTGAAACTTGCTGTCCCAAAAAACTGCAGAAACGCTCTATCCAAGATGCTGAAACTGTCATAAAACTGTCATTTTCATGAACGATGAGCAGCTAATGCTTTTCACGTAGGAAAACAGCAGGAGAACCCTGGATGTGGGGGTGCAAGGCAGTTTAAGATGCCTCTCAAAAGTCTTTATTCCTGCAGAACCTCTTTGCATTCTGTCACAGTACAACCACTAAGTATATCTTATCAGAATTTGATGAGATAGACCAACACTCAGTGGTGCAACTGTGAAATAAAATAAAATAATGACAATGAAAAGGATGCTGTGCATCTGTATTCAGCCCCCCCCACCCGAGGCAATACTTTAACCTTTAACAGAAATGATTCCTGGAAGTATTTATGGGTTTGTCTCCACCAGATTGAGAGTTTTTCGAGGAGTCTGGTCCATTTTAAGTCTCCTGCAGTCTCTAACAGGTATTCGAAGGGCCTATGCGGTATTCAGCTCCATTTTTGATCAACTTCGAGCATTGTCCTTGTTTGTGTTGTAGAAAGGCATCCCCACAGCATGACACTTGATGTACCATGTGTTATGTTGGTGTGATCAGAGTAACATGTAGTTTTATTTTATTTCTTCCAACACATAGTGTTTTGCTCTCAAAGGTTAATTAGTAAATTTTGTTTCCATTTGACAAAAACATCTTCTTCCAACAGGACCCTGAACTTAAACACACATTTTTATTTTGGTGGTATTATGTGTTTCCCACAATGTGATTTTACATCATTTCTAACCCTAACCTAAGCAAGGGGTCCACTGTATGAGGACTGGGCGTTGGTCCCCATAAAGCCCATTGATTTTCAGAAGGTTAGAAATTGTCCTAAAATAATACATAAACAAGTACAAACATGCACACACAGTTTGTGACTTGTGTAGCATTTACTCTATAATTGAAAACACAAAATTATTGCAAAAGACTTGCTAGAACCTTGTCTTGTTCTTCATTCTAAAATTGTGCATTGTTTCCTGAGGTATTGTTACACCCCCTAATTGTTACACAATTATTCATCGGGCCATACAATAAAAATTTAATTGCTGTCTGCACTGTTAAGCACATAAACCCAACCTGAGTTGACTCACTTGATTCTTTTCCTCCTTTTAAAGATGCCAACAGACATTTCAGAGACAGGGCGCCTGTAAAGAGGAGACAAGGCACCACCAGCTCTTCAGTGTTAGTGTTTTTGACGCCAATCCCTGAAACAGATTGTATTTTCTTTCCCCCACAGCTTACAGAGACAGAAAAAGAGAGAGGGGAAAAAACACAGCTGCCATGTTTAAGTCTGAAGGAGACGGTCCTTTGGAGTCTAAGCCGATTTCCAGTCAGTGAACAACTAAGGTAACAACAATAACATGCTGTAGCTCTATATTTATTTCTGTACCAAACGGAGATAAACTTTTTAGGACACATTTCCAAGGAGGTGCTTTGCTGTGGTAGGATTAGCCTTCAAGATTTAAGCAAATGATCAAATGAAATATGTACAATCATTACACATTTGCAGCTGACAGAATATTTATTATATCAGCAAGTAACTTCCTTGTTTTCAAATAATGGCAATGATGGAAAATTAAACATGATTCTGATTAAAACTTGTTTTACTGCCAGTGTCCTCATAACAAAAGGTCAGCATCAGACACAGTTACAGCATTGGCCTACAAGGGGAGCACCTACTGCTCTCCATCTATCATCTGTAACCAGGTCATAAACCTCACTTCAACTCCCAGCATTATCTTGAGCACATGGACACGCTGACCAATCGTTTGTTTCCTCTTCCCTCACCTCTCTCTTCAGGTAGTAAATGATCATTTTCCAAGACAATATGAAGATAAATTATGGCATTATTGGGTACAAACCAGCTGATCACAATAGAAAATTTAATTTACTAAAGATTATGATTGGGAAACAAACAATTACTAGATTTTTTCTCAATCTAGAAGTTACGGTGGCCCAGAAGGAATAACAAAACCTACAACATGACAGCAAACGCAACAATATGATGGCAAAAAGTCTCACTGTAACAACCAGAACTAATAAAACAGTACAGAGACTGTGACATTGATTCTCATTTAGGGTTTTGTTTCCTTCAACAAGTCTTGCAGTTTCTGTTGCAGCCAGTATAACTTGTTGTACTTAATGTTTTTACACCATTTAAAATTAAAACATATGGAGAAATCAGCTGGTTAACTGAATATTTTTGTTCTTAATTGGTTCTTTTCTGTGACTGACCAATTATAAACTCAAAAATCAGATTTTATTCTACTCGGTGAATGAATCTTACCTAACAGCTCACTATTCACTCTTTGATGTTTAGAAGCAAGAAGACCACACATTTACCTAAGTACAAGAATGCATACAAAATGCAAGGTGCTATTTTGAAGCAGCTGCTCAAGCAGATACAACAGCCTTAGGAGTGTACATTAGGAGCATTTGTTGTCCTAGCAAATGCTCCTAATGTACACTGCTTATTATTATGTAAAATCGACTTTTTTGAGCATCATATCATCTTATTATTCTTTAACCAAAAACACACCTGGAGAGCTGCCTTGAGTTTTACATGCATGTTTGGGGGAATCCTTTAATCTCCCATGGCAACCATTCAGCTGTGCAAAACACCTGGGTGGAAGTCGCTCCACCTTCAAGGATGTAGCTCCTCCTCTGAGCTGCAGTTTCTAAGTTTCCAAACTCACAGAAAGCCCCTTCTGACGAGCCAACAGCAGTTAGCTCATTATAGGAGTTACTTCTCAGTGTAACGCTGGTAAAAACGTTGTTAAAGGATGAATACAGGAGCCATGTTGTGACGACTTCCCGAAGATGGAGTTTTAGAAAGAGCAGGAGTTTTTAAAGAGACAGAGGCTGAATTTCAAGGTGTTAAACAGGAAAGTAAACAAATTTTTAAAGTCATATTTGATGTATGTAGAATTTTTATAACAACTGAAGTTACCATAGTTATTTATTATGCTATAAGATGATTTTATGTGCCTGGAAAACACATAATACTGCCCTGCCCCTTTAACATGACATCTGCTAAGCTTTTGGCCATCATGATGCTGTATATTCCCTTTACAAACTGCATTCTCTCTCTACTTCTCTCACATGCTATATATAAATGTTCAGCTTGCATTGCTGCATGTCTCTTACCTTACACAAATAAAATAGCTCAAATGTAGATTACTTAAGAGGGAAGCAGCGTCTTTCCCTCTTAATGTTACTCTCAGCGAGGCGGGGAGCTTGTAGCCCGTTTTGATAATTTAACAAGATCAGTAACACACAAACGCAAGATCCTTGAAATTAGTCAATATACAGTCTCACCAGAATGCATAAGTTAGAGTCAGCAGGGGGTCATTACACACGGTCCTTGAGCATGTAGCTCACTTTACCACATAGTGAATGTGAGTCATATATTAGTATGCAGCGTTGAATATGAGATTACAGCGTGGAGGACTGCTTGGTTTCATGGACGTCATGAGTTGTCTTTCTTCATTTCCACAGATTTTTAAAATTAATTTATTTTTTTACTTGAGTTGTGCAGGCTGGTTTTAGTGAGATTTCTCACGTCCGTCTGAGCAGAAAAAATGCTGCTAATAACATGTCATGTGGCAAAGATGAACCTGTGCGTCTCAGGAGGAGATCATTGTTAGTAGCGGCAAAAATGTTCCCTGCTTATCTTATCGGCACTTTAAAAAAAAAAGAAACTGGACAGAGTTATTTTTGCTCTGCCTGAAGGATTAAAGTCGAGAAGTGTTTTTACTGAGGATGCCCTCTTTTGATTCTCTCGATCTGGTGAAATAGATGGTCAATTACCATACCATACCAACTTTATTTATAAAGCACTTTAAAACAACCACAGCTGATACAAAGTGCTGTACATTTAAACACAACATAACAATAATAAAAAAAATAAAAACTCTTACAGTTTAAAAACAAACATATAATTTAAAACTAGATCCTGCTGGAGTTGAAAGCCAAGTAAAATAGATGGGTTTTAAGACGAGCTTTAAAAGTGGACAGTGAAGGGGCCTCTCTAACCTGCAAAGGCAAGTCGTTTCTGACACGTTCAGGAACTGATGGACGCAGGGACTGAACAGTAAATACAAAAACTGGTGTTTAATAGGAAATAAACAATTTCTTGGTCAGACAGGCCAGGGTCAGAACCAGGGAATCCAAATCAGGGTGGCAATTCTAGATCTCAGGGTCAGACAGACAGGGGGTCAGAGCCAGCAGGTCCAAATCCAGATCAAAACGGGTTCCAGATCTCCGGGTCAGACAGACAGGGGGTTGAAGCCGGAAGGTCCAAAGCCAGTGGTGGGGGTCAGGATCGGGGACAGGAGAGGCAACTAGGCAGAAGAAAGAGACAGACAGGTTAGTTACTGGGCAGTTAGCTCAAGTCACTCCAGCAGGCCTGAAAGTGTTACCGCTGAGGGTTTCACAACAATCTGACGCCGTGCAGGGGGAAGATCCGTCCTTATATAGCAGCAGCTGGGGATCAAGGTGATGATGAACAGGTGTGAGTGGTCACAGCTCAGCAGCAGCTGTGACAGTTCCATAACTTAGGACCCATGACAGAGAAAGCCCTGTCCCCTCTGAGCTTCCTTCTGGATCTCGGTACCTCCAAGAGCAGCTGATCTGCGGACCTGAGAGACCGATAGGGTATGTAGGGGTGAAGAAGCTCAGAGAGGTAAGCCATGGCAAGATTATGCAGTGATTTAAAAACAAACATAAGAATTTTAAAATGAATCCTAAAATATACAGGCAGCCAGTGAAGTGAGGCCAGGACAGGGGTCACATGCTCTCTCTTTCGAGTTCCTGTCAAAAGTCGTGCAGCAGCATTCTGAACCAGCTGCAGACGTGAGAGCAGCGACTGACTGACTCCCAGATATAGTGAGTTACAGTAATCCAGTCGAGTTGAAATAAAAGCGTGGATCACTGTTTCAAAATGCTGCCTGGAAAGAAAAGATTTCACTGACGCCAATCGCCTTAAATGATAAAAACTGGACTTAACCACGGCTCTGATTTGGCTGTCCAATTTGAAATCACTGTCCACCTTAAAACCAAGATCTGTAATAACAGGTTTACCTCCAAGGGTCCCAGGTCAACAGAGGAGGACTCACAGGAGCCACTGGGTCCAAACACCATCACCTCTGTTTTGTTTTTATTAAAATTTATAAAGTTCAAGGCCAACCAAGCTTTAATATCACCGAGACATGCCAGAAGATGTTTGATGGAATGGACATCCTTCTGCTTCAGAGGCAAATAAATCTGGCAATCGTCAGCATAACAATGAAATGAAATCCCCTGTTTCCTGAGGACAGAACCCAGAGGCAGTAAATAAAGAGAGAAAAGCTGTGGGCCCAGAATTGAGCCCTGCAGGACACCATATGGCATTGAAGCAGCAGATGACTCAGAGTCACTAATTTTGACTGAAATTGTTCTCTCCTCCAGGTAAGACCTGAACCATTTAAGAACAGTGCCACCAATACCTACAACGTGGTGTAATCGCGATATTAACATGTCGTGGTCTACTGTATCAAAGGCAGCAGTTAGGTCAAGTAACATCAGAACAACATGGTGACCAGAATCACATGCAAGAAGAACGTCATTAAAAACTCTAATCAAAGCAGATTCTGTGCTATGAAGAGTTTTAAAACCTGACTGAAAAACCTCCAGAATGCCATTGTCATCTAAAAACTGTCAGCTGGCAGTACACAGTTTTTTCTAAAACCTTAAAAAGAAAAGGCAGCTTGGAAATAGGCCGACAATTAGCCAGAACAGTAGGATCAATTAAGCACATAAGATGTTATAAGGGTACTTTGGGATTTTTAAAGTGAGGTTGTCATTAAAGATTATGAGCAATTCATGTCTTTCCTGCAGTAGATAACTTTCTCTCGACTTGTCTTTGTTTCACAGAAATCTTAACAGCTGCCCACAGCAAATTTTTAGTTGAATAGAAACAGAAAAGATAAAGTCGTCTTTCCATATAAAGGTGAAAATGTGAGAGATGTGAGAGACGAAAGGATGTCGACATAGAGAATTGGGTTATCTTCTAAATCTGCTTGATGTCGATGAAAAGGGTTTAGCAAGCCTAACTTTTTACGTCTTTGTTTTGGTGGGATGGGACACTGGGGGTAAAGTCTTTTCCAAACATTTTTAAGGCTGAATAAAGACAAAGTCTAGTCAACCATAAAAAGGATGTCTCCACTGTCCGGTGTTTTGGAGGGTAACGGCTTGTCAAAAAGAGGCCAAGAGAAAAACAAACATTTAACTGTCTTAAAACAGCTTCTCACCATTTAATATGAAGGCTATTTTGTAAGTCTTCAAACTGCTGCTGTGTTTACCTCTGGTGTTCACTTAATGAGAAGCCAATAATTATGTGTACAGGAAATGGATATAGGCGGTCACCACCTTTAAAACACTTACTGAAAACCAAGCGCACTTCCAGTCAGAGTAAAATGCCCGGCACGAAAGCAATCTTAAAAGGAAACCATATAAAAGGGGTTTAAAATCATCAGTTTTCTGTCTGTCCATCTCCACTATCCTCACACCATCTGGAGTTCTCAAACTACATCACTGGCTCTGTATTTCGCAAAACTGCGATGGAAACACCTTTTTCGCATCACATAGGTCATGTGATCAACAAACAAATGTTACTACTGGCGGAAAAGACAAAGAAAACGACAGGAAGTAGTTGGAGGATGATGGCACAGCATGTTTTTTAATGTGAAAAAACTTGTTCACATGATTTTAATTGCATTTCTTATTTAATTGAAACACCGCAATTGCGACATTTTGTCTTTTATTACCTTTGTAGAATATAAACAAAGCTTTGTGCACATTTGTAATGGAGATTCAACAGGTGCTCACTGGATCATTTGTAAACCAAAGAGATAAATTCCACATGATTATCACATCTATGTAATATGTTGCCCAGTATTTGGATAAGTTGCTGTTTTTGCTAACAAGCAATTGACAGGTGTTACAGAATAAAGTGTAAGCTTTAGCTGTTAATTTGAGCTGTACAAACAACTTAAATTGACCTGAATTGAAAAGAATAATAAATTCCGTACACCCCAGTTATAAAATATAGGGTACAATCATGAGCACAACAGTGAAATTCGAGAAGCAGCGAATCGTCCAGTGCGTGTACTGCGAGGGCTAATTCCCGTTAGCACAGCGACTGCTCTGCAGATATAAAAGCAGCTTCTTCTCTAAGACAGTACTCCTTCTAGTCAGTCCAGGAGTTTGCAGGGTTTTGTGTCTGATCTCGCCATGGTGAGTGACTCCTCTGTCGATCTGGAGCTGGTGTTTGCCTCCTCTGATGTCACTTCCAATTTCCCTCTGGCCAATATTGACGTATCGAGTTATGTGCCTTTACTGCACTGAAGCCGAACAGCAGCTTCTCTGCCGGCTGAAAGTTTTCTATATTTTGTACATTAGCTCTACTTAGGATATAAATATCATTCGACGTTGGCTGGTTCATTTATTCTGCTGCTCACTCATTATGAATCCTCATATCATGGCCTGGAGGAGTCTTTCAACTTTTAACTGTCTGTGACAGTAATACATGCTGCTTCTGGTTCTTGTAGGTCTCCTCTGATGCATGCTAGTAACTTTCCAGTCAGAATATTTGCTCGGCTTTCTCTCAGTCTTGTTGATACTATTTCTAAGGAAATTCAACCATCATTGCACAAAAGCTGAAAAAGCTGCTTTTCTCTCTGTCTTGATATTCGCTCCGAGCCTTCATATTTTAAAAGGATACCACTCTTTAAAGCTTGTTATGTTCATCTTTTGCCCAATCATGTCAAAGATTACTGTCTGTGGTTTAGCTAAATTATGTTGGTCCCTGATAGACCAATAGTACACTGTGTAGCACAGATTAGCTGGTCCTGGAGGCTAAAGCTAACAGCTAGCCAGAGAGGGGGGGGAAGACCAAAGTGGGCTTTTACAATCTGAAAACAACTGAAATTTCAAATTGTACTCACATCAGTAATTTACATAGAAGCAGAAAATTATTTAAACAGTAAATTGAGTTTGGAGGCGGTGTCCCAGATTTTAGCTTCCTGTGTGAAACGTACTGACAATGGAACATAAAATGTTTCTAGACAAAGTAACTATAGTGAAAGCACATTACTGTAAAAATATTTTAATTCTGGATACAAGTATAAAAAAATGTGTATGTTCATCCCAACTTTAAAAAAAAATATATTTCCTTACAGCCACTTGAATGTCAAGATGATGGCCAGTTTTCAAGATGTTTGCCACTTATACGCCTTTTAAGGCAATTAAATTAATCTAAGACCAGTTATCAACTGGAAGGAGATGAAGATGTGTGAAGCACACTGAGAGACAGTAGTTTTAATGGTTAGCATTAGCTTCCACTACTTGTTTTATGTGTTTAGCAGCTTAGCATTAGCTTCTGCCAATTTTTTTTTGTGTTTAGTGATTTATCATTCATGGATTATTCAACTGTAATAAATATTGGCAGTTTTAGTGCAAAAAAATATTTCCTTTGGCCACCATGGAGGCCATTTTGAATTTTTTAGCGGCCAAGCTTCTGGGAACATCTGTGCCCAGTTAGATTCTTGTATCCGCATGTGAAAGACTTTTGCTGAAATATTCAATTTATCTGCTGCACTAATAGTTGAAATCAAAGTAAGGCAGGAAAAAACCATCTATAAATTAATTTCACTCAAAGATAATTGTTTTGTCTGGGTTTTTTGTGTCTAAACAAAAACTGGATTAGAATATACCATTGCTGCTGGTATTGCTTATTTCAGTTAAATGTAATTTATTTCTTACAATCACCACACCTATGATATCAGTCTTTAGAGGAAAGTTAAAAATTGTCTAGATAGAGACAATTAAAATCATGCAACTGTTTATGTTATATATTTTTTTAGATTTTTACCTATAACCTGAAGCAGTTTAACCAATTGTTGATTTTGTTGTTGACGGAGCAATTTAAATCCAACAAAGTTTAGTTGTTGAAACAGTTTCAGTGGGGCTTTTCGGCTGGACTTTAACATAACCACTGAGGATTGATCAATCTAAGTTACACCTTGTCCAGCTTTTATCAGTCACCGGACGCAAGGGAAGTCTGAGATAAGGCCAAGCAGTAAATTATCGTATGCCAGAGAGAGCCAACGTGTTCAAGCTCCCAGAAAGAAGAACAAAAAAACTGGTCAAAATGTTAGAGAGCCGGGGAAAGTAGAGCCGACACGGAGCCAGAGGAAACCAATTAGGACAGTGATGGGCACTTAAATCAGGCTGTTATTCAATACTGTGCAGTCTGTGTGGGAGTATTACAATTCCCCACAGCTTGATAGAGTATTTCTTGTCTCTGGCTGACAACAGTTTAAAAAGAGGGACAATACTGATTTTGAGCTCTGCGCTTTGCTCTGAAAATAATAAACTGTCTTTATAAGTGACATTTCCTGCAGCTTTTTTCCAGCTAGAAAGAGAACAAAGCATGTCCTTCTCTCCATTCTTTTGATCTGACACCTTTATATTTTCAATCAATACGACATATTTTAGAAGGGAAGCTCTCACATAAAAATCTTTTGTGAATACTCAAAGCACTTTTGGTTGCTGGTGGTCTTCTTCGCATCGACACAGAACGCCCACCAAAGGAGCGGATGTGATGTTTCACTCAAGGATTTCATTTATTTATTAATTTTTTTAACAAGCTCGCCGTGTTTAGTTTGAATATTTTTTTCTCATTATTGGAAAGTGAAAGAAAAACATCTGAGGAATCACTGTTTGCACAATTTTGGTTACCAAGCAACTGCTGTCCGACTCATACAGTGGTCATAAATTCATTGATTTTTCCAACTGAAAGTGTTTTTTTTTCTTTTTTCTTTTTTTATATGTAGGACATTACTGACTGAAATGAAAACACATCCAAGAAATCAAGGAAGCATGTTAGAATGATACATCCCAATAGTGCGTTTTAAAGTTTAATGGAGAAAGGGGTATGATATCAAAACCATTGGGGGACTTTAAAATAAATATGATGAATATCAGTTTTTTTGGGGGGGGGATGCTTTATTATGTATGTGCACTCCAGGCACATTTCCATGTGAGGATTTTTTTAAAATCTAATAATAGTACATGAACAAACCTAGTAGAAAATCTGTTTTGTGTAAATATTGGAGATTATATTTTTCAGATATTTTCATAGCTTTTCATTTTTTTATGTCACAAACAAAAATTTGTAGACATTTTTTTTCTAAAATGAAACCAAAAGTTGAGTTGTCTCAGATTTTAGCAGTTGTAGGATTTCTCTTTTGTCTTTGGTGAAAGACCATGAGCCAATTCTCCCACTAGGGCTGGACTCTTAAGGTGTATTTTGGTTGCATTTACCCAGAATGCCCTGCGTTGTAGTTTGCTTCCTGCTTTTGGACCAGTCTCCAGTCTGCTCGGTGTTCACATATGCAATCAAACCAGACCAGAGATTGCTTTTTTGGTCCGAATCAGAATTCAATTGTGCATTCTCACCTCTACAAACAAACTGGACTTGCTCGGCAAGCAAACTAGAATGTGATTGTAGCGAACTAAAACAAGATTAAATAACTCAGACTCTGCTTACTAACTTATTTCCATCTCATGTTTATACATTAGCATCACTGAACAACATTGAATTTCGTAGTCACTCTCTTTTGCACAAACTGATGGAGCAGTGAGGGTTAAAAATGCCTGAGGGTTGGGATTGTGACTGCCATGTTTATGGAATATGAAGGTTGACAAGAATACTGGTAATGGTCCAGATATTGATTTATATATTAAGTTTCTCCAATGCATATGTCAGTGTGTGGATAGTGATGTCCAGTTGAGCAGAGAACAGAGTGTGGTGATGCAGGAGCGTTTTATGCGCCGTTATGAATCTTAAAGGACAGTAGTAGTCATTATCTGAGAGTCTCAGACAGTTGGCAGAGGCGTTTATGTAAATAATGTTTCCATACTCAAGGTCTGTTAGGAGAGTGGCAGCAACAAGACATTTACTGGCACTGGAAGAAAAGAATGAGATCTTTTCCTACAAAAGAAACCAAGTTTTAGTTTTCTTTTAAAGTTGCGTAATACAAGAATTAAAAGACTGTTCCATTAGTCAACATGCTATTTACACTCTGCTACAAAGTTTAAACATTGATTAGATGCCAAACTTGCTGGAACTTTCTATTTGTTAGAAAGAGAAAAAAACAACTTGTTGTTTAGTCAAAGTTAAGAAGCAGACTGCGACCTGTGATGTGAAGCTAAATTAAAACAAAATGTTTAAAGGGGCAGTATTACATAAGATTGACTTTTTTTGAGCTTTACATCATGTTGCAATGTTAACCCCTCCCCAAAAAAACATATCTGGGTGTTGCCTTGAATCGTCCATGTATGTTGGAGAAATCCTTTAATCTGGATGAAGTTCCTCCTCTAGCTGCAGTTTCCAAGCTCCCAATCTTTTGAGTTTCCACCTCACAAAGCAGCCTTCCCTCACTCAGCTCCTCCAGACTAGCCTGCGTCAATTAGCAAACACCTGGTGGAGCTGAGCATCTGCTGAGCTCATTATATGAGCTACTTCTCAGTGCAATGCTGGTAAAAATGTCGTTAAAGAATTAACAGATGTTGTGATGACTTCCTGAAGGTGGAGTTTCAAAAAGAGAAGGAGTTTTTAAAGAGACAGAGGCTGAATTTTAAGATGTTAAATCAGGGAGTGAATTTTTGTTTAAATCATATTTTATATATATAGCATTTTTATAACAACTGAGTTACATGACTACTTTCCCTAGTAGAAAATGGCCACTTTAAATACCATTTCATTGGCTTTGGCACCACAGCAAACAACAGTATTGTCAGCATAGTGATGTTGAGATGCATCAGAAATATTTTTCCCTGAATGTGTTACCTCATCATACTCGGAGACATTTATATTACTAAAGGTGGAAGGACTGAATAGTGCCGGTAAGGAAAAGTTAAATAAACCAGGTACCAAGTCTATGTCTGAAAGTATTTTAAAATCCCATGATATAGAGTAAGAATGAAATTTGACAGACTGAGTAAAAATGCTACATAGTTATGTTTGGTTGACCCAAATTTGGGTAATGTGTTGAAACCAGTCAACATTACTGGATTTTATTCGGAGCTGTCACAATAAGGAGAGTTGAATACATATTGTGTGCATGTCAAACTTTTTAAAATTTAATTTATAATGATTTTTCTTTCCAGTTCACAATTATTCACTATGTTGTCATGTAAATTTCACAAAAAAGACATTGAAAACTGGGTATAAAAAATACTGTCACCTTTCTAAAATAATAACGACCTAAATCATTTTATTGCTAAAAGTGTTTTTTTGTTTATTTGTTTTTTTTTTCTGGCAGGTGGTGATTAACAAAAACACTTTTGTCAAAAAATTATTAGCCCATTATTTCAGAAAGGCAACAATATATAAAGAGAAAATATAAAATGTGACTAGTCTTCTAAAATTAAGACTTGGATTAATACATATTAAATAGTTCCCTGAAGCAATGTTATATATATCAGTGCCCACTACACAAATCCCTCAGCAAACAAAGTGATACTATGTGACATGCTGTTATTGTAATCACCCTGAACACTGATATTTCTGTTGATTACCACAATCCATCCTGTCCAGATAACATCTAGTCCTAACGCAAACTGATATCACCTCTGATATTTATTCAGGCAGATAGCCTTAATTAAACCTGCACATTGCTCAATCTTTGTTAATACTGACACATGCATTGTCTCATTCCCATACAAACACACACACGCACACACACACACCCACGCACACACGCACAAACACACACACATTCTAATAGGTTTTTTTCCAGATGCTTTATTAGTATAACGTATCCTCCCTCTATTCCTCCCTCTATTGATGACCTTAGCCTAAACCTCAACCCAGTCGTTTCATTAAGGGTGCATCGATCGTTTCTCCGACCCTTCTGTATTGGTAAATAATTGTTTCAATTAATTTGATCGGAGGTCATTAAAAAAGACAATTGAAATGAGTCAAAGTTTTCCTTTTAAATCAACACAAGTACTAGGTAGACATCAACAGAAATCAAAAAGAAGAATAGCAACAAACATCATTTTCGCCTGAATGATGTTCAGAGATCCAGAAATATATACTGAAGAGTCAAGCCAACAGTCAGTGAGTCTGGCACCACCTCTAAAAAGGATGTTTTACTTTTCAAAACATCTTCAAACATGTTCATACAAATGTGATTAAAAAAAAACATTACTAAAACATCACAATTTCATTAAAACATCTAAATCTGATCTTTCTATCTCTCTAAATAAATAAAAAGTTAATGTACTTAAAAAAAAGAGATTAGTATTGAATGTAATGAACTTATTTAAGAAAGACAGTTTGTAAGGCTGTACACAGTTTAAAATATATAGACTGTTAATGCAGACTGATAACTAAATGAAAACTTAAAATTGAACTGAATGTTTGCTTATTCCTGTGTAATTTCAAATTTATCACAGGGACCTATTAAGCATTTGTGTGGTTTGTTCAGGACCTCTGTTACTAAGACCCAAACAAAAATTATAACATTGAGTAATCTTTATTTAACAAAGAACCAAAGACCTTTTACAAGAGCAGCAGAATGAAACAATAAAGCTTTGACACATTTAACATCTAACAATCAAGACACTCCCACCATAAAACCACAAAGACAATACAACACTGAAAGTAGCATAAAGGTATAAAAAATTTAGCATGAAAGTTTTTGCTGAATCTGAGCAATAATATTAACTACATACATAATGCTTTAAGGCTATATATTCTTTCTTTTGTTGTGAAAACTCAATTTCCAACCTCAATCCTATAATCCTAACCCTTATCCATAATCCAAAATTTATGTCTTTACCTGGTGTGGACATGACAAAATGTCTTCACAAATACAAATGTCCACACAATGTTGGTCGTTTCTTAAGAGTAAGTCCTCACAACTACATATAAACAAGTACACACACACACACACACACACGCAGGCACACATGCATAAAAGCACATTTAAATAAAGAAATGTCAAGAAAAGAACAAGCAGCAACATCAGTTTTCATGGTTAAATTAATCTAATTTCTAGACCTACCTTGCTCTTGACCCGAGCACATCGATCTGCTGGTGGAGCCCAAAACAGCAGCAGAGATTTGGTGGCCTATTTAAAAAACGCACCGTCACTTATATTGACTGATTAATACCGTCTGCCAAGAACCATCTCCAACCAGCGGCCAATCACTCATGTTAGCGATAACCGTATACACTACAACTTGCTTTCAGGTTCTTTATTGCAAACTTAGTGAAGCTTGCTCAATGTTTATCCAACGTGCTGCGAGATCTGAGATGGATTCTCTGTTAGCAGATGGCCCCTCATAGAAACACACAAAAACATGTAGGCACAAATCATCAGCTTCGGGTTCCTAAATCCAAGTCAATAAATAGCTTGTCGATAGCAGAGAATGTAAAAGTGCCATATGTGCAAACCACATATGGCATGAATTGATTGGGCATACAGTGGAGCTAGTCTAGAAACAAGCAGTAACTGCTTTGATTTTTATATTTAAGTTAACCAAAAATACAGTAAAGAATCACAAAAAATGGAAATAAACTCATCATTTGACTAAATTTGGTTGCATAAAACAACTAAAATGTTAAGAAAATTCATCTGAAGGCATTCACTTTATTTTTAAAAATAAAAAAATTGAAGTTCAACATTTTTGACACTTTTTTTCAGAAAGTGAAATTCATATAGATTTATTACCTATAGTAGAAAAATACAGTGTCAAGCTTTTATTTCTTGTAATTGTGATGATTAAGCCCCACTAATCATAAAAACACAAAAGTCATACTCAGAAAATCTGAATATTACAACAAAATTAGTAAAAAATTACACATTATTATTTATATAAAACAGAAATGTCAGGTTTCTGTTTCATTCCTATGTGCTCAACGCTTGGCTGGGGCTCCTTTTGCTCACCTATATTGTCGTGTCCAGTGTCTCTTGACAGCATCTCATAAATTGTCTGTGAGGTTCAGGTCAATCCAGTTTGCTGGCCAGTCAGACACAGCAACACCATGGTCACTGAACCAGCTTTTGGCCTGAAATGAAATGTAAACTTTACTTTTGTCCGAAGAGGTGAACCTCAGTGTAACAGTGCAGTCTCTGGTCCATAAAGGTTTAATGCCAGGACATTTCTAGCCTGTGTGTAGGAGTTGTTTCTTCATTTTGGCTTTTACCAACTCAGTTCACTCCTCGTGAAAAGCTCCTTCAAATTCTTGAATGAATTTTCCTTGACAATTCTCTCAAGGCTGCGATTATCTCTGTTTCTGGTGCACCTTTTTTATTCCACCCTATTTCCTACACGTAGGGTTAGACACAGCATTCTGTAAACAAGCAGCTTCTTTAGCAATTACCCTTTGTGGCGTACCCTCCTTGTGAAGGGTGTCGATTACTGTCTGCTGGACGTCTGTCAAGTCGGACGTCTTCTCCAACATTGTGTAGTTTACTGACCCAGACTGAGAAACTTATCAACGCACGATCTGTTCCAGAAGCACGATCCGTACAGTCAGCTAGTTTCAAACAAATACTCCGAGGGAAGGTATTTTTATTTCAAAGGGCTTAACCGCACTTTGCAAGGCTGGTTCCGAAAAGAAAAGAAATACAGTAAATGTATGAACTCTTGTACAATAATCATCAAATGTTAGGAAAGATAGTGATACATTAGTGTTTCCTATGAACATATAAGTGATGCAAATATTGTAAAAATAAATATATATATTTTTAATCTGTGATAAGTCCAGCAGAAGTAATGTCCAACTTTTTTTTTTTTTTTTTTTGATACAAACTCAATAAAACCAGGTAAAGAGTTAGTACTTTGGATTCACATTATATCAAACTGCACCTTTATAAAATCCAAAACACTTTGAGTAAACAGTCATTTTTAAGTTCATTCAAGCAAAAGTGTATGCATAAATATGTCCACTGCTTGTATTTAAGAACCATGTAGTGATTTAAGATTTTGTGTAGTGTTTGATCAATGTGACAAAAGTGTTTAAGTTATTTTTCTTCATTTATGTGACTTTCTAAATGGTATTGAATGGAGCTTCTGGAGTAGGAACATTATTGCATAGTTTCTTTTTATTTCTGAGCATGTAACAGTAGTTATTTCTATATCAAATTCCTCATGTGAAACAAATGCATATATCTATATAACTTTGTCGCTATCCTCCTACAAGATACAACACTTAAGTCAAACCCTACAAACAAGGAACTGCACATTGTTTTTACAATTCTTGTGTCCTTCTATGTATTTTTAATAGTAACATGTTGTTTAAGCAGAGCATCATCCTCTCTGATCTAGGTTTATGAGGTAATCGATCCCAGGTTGAAGTTGTGTTATTGTCACACTATAATGCGGTTTATGATTCCAGCAACTTGTAATTGCAACATGGCTGCTGCACACACAGATCAGACATCTTAATCCCCGGGGGCAAGGCATCATTATTTCCATTTTAATTGGCATTATTGTCATTGTCAAGGTTACACGTGCCGCTACCGTTGCTGACATTTTGTGTTTGCTAAGTGCAGATGATGCATATGGCCCCTTCACTGCACACAGTTATTGGATTCCTCGACCATATTTATGTTTTTAATCCCCTTCGAAAAAGCCACCAGAGATACAGACACATACAACCGGCCGAATCTGCTGCTAACAACCGAGTCCAAGGAAAACTACAGCTTTAGTCTGGAGATAAAACACTGTCAGTTTTAGCTAATTGTTTTTTAATGGATGCTTAGCATCAACAGCTAAAAGAAAAATGAAAGCTTACATCTTATATATATATATATATATATATATATATAGTCAAACCTTTGATCTTTTTCCCATGGCGAGGTGCATCTGAGTAAAAATAAACAATAGCTCAATATTTGCTGTGTTGCTCTTTTGTACAATTTCAGAATTTCCTGGACTGATTGGAGGAATAAAAGCAGGCCAGTGCTTATAATCTACACATTTATGGAGTTATGTTGCTATAACTGTAGACTTCTGTGTTTGCTCCAGTTCTTTTTTCTATGTGTAAGTTACATTTTTAACCGCATAAGCAAAAGAAAGCCCGGTAAAACTTGATCTGTGAGCAAAACGAAAGAAAATCTTTGTGATCCCGATATGGGCACCTGTGATGTTACTGTGATTGACGTTCACTGCCTTTCAAACGCTTTCAGCTATGTTGGCTGGTTAGCTTTACTGCTAATCTCAGTTGCTAGCATTGTCTTGTCAATAATTCCCAAGTGAATATTCATGATATCGTGAGCTTTCAGTGCGTCACAACACTGTTTGTAGTTGTTCTTCTTATTTGCTTTGTTGTTGAGTAACAGCAGATAATTTTATGGTTCTTTATCAGGACTTTATTTGACCAACCATCTCACAGCTCTGCTGAAATGTAAAAGGAGCAAAATAAAAGGACATGATTTTTAAACAAGTCAATATTCACATCTTTATTTGAAATTAAATTGTTAAATTTATTTCAAACATGTAAAATGTCAGAGAAAAAAAACAAGAACAAAGAGAAAAACAGCAAAATAATAAAAAAAGAAACTTTAATTCCTAGACTTTGACTAGGCCATTGCACAACAACAACATGCTTCGATCTGAACCATTTTATTGTTGCAGTACGTGAACTTCCACCACAGTTTCAAATCTTTTACACACTCTGACAGATTTTTTTCCTACTTTTGCCCCATATTTATGGCTGTCATTTCAGTTGATTAAAAATGTGCCGATTTACAACTTCTATCATAACTTACTCTTTCCTGTCATTCTTTGAACATGTTTCCATCAGCTCTGTCCAGCTTCCATTTCTATGTTGAAATTAAATGACGATTAAAACCATTATGTGAAAACCACAATGTGAAAAAGATTATATTTCAACCACTGCACACTGAAATCTTTTCAGAGATGTTTGTGTCGTGACCACATGCAGGAGGAAGGAGTCATTATCTCCATCACTGATTAATTGTATCTCTTTGTGAGGGAAGAACGTGGGAAAGAAGCTTTAGAATAATACACCAGCTAACTTCTCCATATCCCCCCACCCCCTTTTCTCTAGTTTAGATGTCTGTAAAAGTGGTGGTGATGGCCGATTTCCTCATCCTCTGCTTTTGGAAAAATAAAGTCTGGAGGCCCTCTGCTGACTAACTTGGTCCTCGCCGTATCAGACAGGGACGGCCAATCAGCAGGATGGATTGCAGCTGCCTCGACAGACTCGTATACGTATCGTTGTGTTGCAGTCAATGGGACTGTCCTTAGGCTGCTGAAATGCTCCGGTGAATGCTCTGCTGGTTCTTCATCTGTAGGCAAATCAAATATATAGGAAAATATATATGAATTTATCAACAGTGTCAAAAACTGCAACAGTGGTAACATCGGTGCCAATTAATTACACTACCACTGTAAAAAAAAAAGAATTACAATCTTGTTTCACCATGAACGCTTCATCAAGGCAATAGCTGCATTACTTTACTTTGTAAATATTCCACTTATGTCGAAAAAATACAGTTTCATTATTGCGGTGTTTCCGTTAAACAAATGCAATTAAAATCACACATGAATAAGTTTGTTCATGTGATAAAACATTAGAAAACATACCGTGCAATAATCTTTCTATTACTTCCTGTTGTCATCTTCTTTGTGGTTTCTGCCAGTGGCAACATTCGGTTGTTGATCATGTGATTTGTGTGATGCAAATAAAAAAAAAAGTGTTTCCGTTGCAGTTTTGCAAAATAGACCAATTTTTAATACGGGCAAAAAAAAAAAAAAAAAAAAAAAAACAAACAAAACCCCAAAAATTTTTTTT
>NW_015113063.1:81920-94455 GCF_001443285.1 Poecilia latipinna | reverse complement strand
TTTCCGTTGCAGTTTTGAAAAAAAGACCAATTTTAAAAACGGGAAAAAAAAAAAAAAAAAAAAAAAAAACACATCATAGCGCCAGAACTTTGTTTCGAAAGTCTTTTTGAAATTGCTGAGTTTCCATGAAGACATTTTTATTTTGTTTTTCAAAATGTCAAGTTGCACCAGTATATGGTCAATGGCAATGCAGCAAACATGAGCCGCTTTCCACACTTATGGAAGAGCCTTAGCAATTGTTCTGCAGATAGTGTCTGACACCAAATCCATTGCAGTTTTGTGAAAATCCCAGTATGTTTGAAATGCCTGGCTGCAGAGCAAATTTCCGTCCTATGGCACAATGAAGGAACTCATCCTATCACCAAAACTTCTTATCAAAAAACAAGTTTTTTTTCTGTGTTGGCGTGTTTCCAATAAGCAAATTTATTTTCAAAATGTCACATTGTGCAGTTGTGTGGCCAATGGAAACGCAGCTAATGAGAGGTGAAGCTGTCTCTTGATCTGCAAACTGTGTTCTCAGTGGATCTGTCCAGGACATGGGATCAGCAGAGTTACCTTTTGCTATGTTTCACCATAACTACAGCTTCCATAATTTGTAGGCTAGCTAGAGGCTAGCTAAATTAAACAACATTTTTATGGCCTACAAAGTCCAATAGGCCCTATCTCGACATAGGCAGCCACTAGCCCTGGTGAGGATAAACTCAAGCCAGCCTTGTAAACCGTCTGCACATAATTTTCTGGCTCAGAGAGTTTGGAAGGAAAAGGCAGGGCAGCTATTGTTGACTGGGGAGGGAATGAGATCTAGTTCCAGCGTGGCTCCTCTGTCAGAGCTGCCAACCGAAAGGAGATGGACTTTCACCGTGGCAGAAGTGGTATCCGACGGGAATGACGAGGTGGAGCGGATCGCAGACTGACAGCTGTCATCAATCACTCACCCCGGCAGCCAGATGTGGGTTGACAGAGCGGGGCGCATCGGCCGGGAAAGCAATTCGTATACAGCTTACAGGGGGGATGTCTTTTTTGCCAGTTGCTCCCTGGTGGGACTCTGTCTGCCGTGAATCCATCTGACCACGCAGATCAATTACCTTTCCGTCCGAGCCCAGAGGTGATGCGCCGCATTTCTTCGCGACAGCGCAAGAGCTGCGGCGTTGATGATTTCTGATCCAACAGGTCGTATTTCCCTCAGGAAGGAGGATCGCTCGCATCAAATCAATGCGTCGCCAAAATCCTGACAGTGCAGACACGCGAGGAAATGGAGGGAGACTTTCTGGCCATACCTTATAAATTTGAAGACAAGGCAGTAGCACAAATGGCGAGAGCTGGCATAGCATAAACTGAGATGACCAGAAGCTAAGTAACGCCTTTCCGGGTAAGTTAGGGAGACAGGAGAGAATTGGTGCTTCGCCTCTGAGGAGTTTCAATAGGTGGAAGCTTAGTGATGCTGAATGCTCAGGACAGCTTGTACTGACTCTCAACAAATCTCATTCTCACAGGCTCCTATAGGTTATTTATGATGTTCCCTGAGCGGAGTGTGCTCATGCATCCAAAAAATTCAATTAGTGAAAATAGATCAAGGATTTTTTAAAGAACTGAGAAGGAATGGTCCAACTTGTACCCATTACTGGTAGTTTAATGTCCATTAGTAGACTTTAAACTATTACTACAGTGACCTCCACACCTGGTAAACAGAACAAAAAAAAAAATCACATTTGATTACAACAACATACGATTTTAAAACACAACCTTGAAGTTAAGGTTGTATTTTCCATCAGTGAGAAAAATATTTAAATTTGAGAAATAACTTCTAATAAAATCACCAGAGCCACATTTGTCAGCATTTAATTGGACATTTCTTATTTCATTCTTCACCTTTTCAAATCAGTATTTTCTAAATGAGAGCATCTTTCAGTTATTCATGAGTTGTGTTTTCATTGACTATATAATTTTGACATTTCGAAAATAAATTTGTTTAATGGAAACACTGCAATTAAAAAAAAAGTCTACATTTTTGATCGTTTTGGTGATAGGTGGCTTTTTTGGCCGCATCAAAATTGGTTCATTTCACTAAACTGCAATGTAAATCAAAATTGTGTTTTTTCGACATTAGTGGAATATGGAAAACCTTTTGCACACATTTGTAATGGAAACTCAGCTATAGTTGTAGCTGTGCAGATATGCAGGATATACAGTCTATGTGACTGGCGGATCTTAAGTGGTGAGATTTCTGACATGTCAAAACAAATCTGTTGCAGAATGGCTTATCTTTAAATAGTTCATGCTTCATACAGTGTTTCTGGTGCTTGTAAAATGAGTATAACAGTTTATTAAATGCATGTATTTCTAATGTTTCTGTTATGTTCCCAGCCTGGTTGTCTTCCTTCAAACATCAGAAACACTAAAAATAGAGCGTTAAAGATAGGAGGAAATGTTATATATTTTAAAACCCTCATCACGTCTTCTGATGCCATTAAAACGAATGACTGACATGGAATAAAGTGGCAGGGATATAGGAATGATTTGTGCTTTTGTTTGAACTTTTAAGTCTTTTGTTTCACCAGAAAAAGTTGTCAGATGTTTTACTAGTCACTTTCTCAGAAAACGGGATCGTAAAACTCACTGATGTCTGTATGTACACTGCACAGAGTTTTGTTCAAGGCGTGACTTGGTAGAGCTAGAAGATGCTAAGATCATTGATTGGCCAAAGGTCAGAGTTTGTGACACCCCAGTTACGGTCGATCAAGCTAAAAACTGGCATATACAAGTCAGGCTGATTTCTCAATCCTTGCATAACTACATGCTGTTTGTTAAAATATACGGAACCAGAGACAGACGACACTATGCTGGTTTCCCAAAAGATTATTGCATTTCACAGTAGGATTCAGGTCCAGGGGATAGTAAAGGATTTATTGTTCTTCTTACACTCAGGCAACTGAATGTAGTACGTCAAAGATGTCTTCCCCTATATACTGTCGGCATCCTTGTTGTTTCAACTTCTGCAATCGAAAAGATGCCAACTTTTGATAGACAGACAAACCGGGTCAGGCTGGGAGTGAGGGGGGATGCAAAGAGCTGCTGGGTGACTTCATTTTATTAATATCTCATATGCTATTCTCTGAAGCAGAACGTATCGATAGCATAGATATGCTAAAATACAACCGATCAGTTCTCTAAACAAAGCGAAGTATGTTCAGGTCAGTTTTCTTTACAGCATATTTCAGCAACAATGCAGCTACAAAGTGCTTTATATCAAAAACAGTCAGTCACCAATTGTGAAACAAGCAAACATTACACTTTGTCAAATGCCATAAAATCATCAATGCACTTTAAATATGTTGGTCAATGTTCCACTTACTACTAATCAGAGGCAGCTCAGAGCAAGTGGGTTTTTAGTCTTGATTTAAAGGAACTCAGTTTTCTGGAGGTTTGCTCCAGATTTGTGGTGTGTAGAAGTTGAATGCTGCTTGTGTTTGGTTCTGATTCTGGGGATGCAGGGCAGAACCAGAACTGAGAGGTCTGGAAGGTCATAAGTCATTAAAAAACATGCAGCACCATCCTCCTCCTACCACTTCCTGTCTTCTTCTTCTTTGTCTTTTCTGCCAGTAGTAACATCCACTTGTTGACCATGTGACCCGTGTGATGAAAAAGAAATGTTTTTGTTGCAATTTTGTGAAAAATTTTAATATGACCAAAAATCTGCCTCATCCTAGAGCCAAAACTTTATATCACAAAACAAAACCTTTTGTCAAAATTGGCATGTTTCCATTAAGCAAATTTATTTTCAAAATGTCAAATTGTGCAATTTTAAGGTTAATGGAACTGTAGCTATTGTTGGAGGATTCTACGAAGGATTCTTCATAAAGTCAAGAAAATTATGGACAACCCTGACCATCCTCTTCACAAGATGGTCTTGAGAAAGGTGCAGTATCTTCAGTCAGAGGCTTATTTAGGTTGAGTGTGGTACAGACCGCTTCAGGAGGTCTTTCCTGCCGACAGCCATCGCCATCTTCAGTGGCTCTTTGAAGAATCTCGAAGAGCTACAACAACATTTACTGTCCCTTTGGGATTAATAATAAAGTATTTTTGAATTTTGAATTTGAATGAAGATAAACACATGGATGAGTTTCTCTAGGGAAATGAATCCTTTAATCCTGGAAATGCTCTTCAGGTGACAGAAGGCCAACTTTTTAACGTTCTTTATGTGACTCTGAAGGTTCAGGTCAGAGTCCATCACCACACCCAGTTTTTCTGGTCGTATCGCCGGTTTGTAGCTGTAAGAGCTGAAGCTGCTCGACTTTCACCGCAACGTTTTATCTCTGCTTCGGACTTTGCCCGCTGCCATGTTCAGATCCCAGCTGATCCAAGTTCACAGCACCTCGCTGGGTAAAATGCCATTAGTATATTTAGGTTAGAATTACCAAGCTCTACACAAACAAACGCACTTTCAAAAAACCCTCTGGAGCCTGCACTTCATCGGAGGGAAGAGAGACCAACTTCCATTTTATATGTTGGGAGTCTGGTGAAAGGGGTCGGAGGTGTGTGTGTATATATTTAGTTTTAATGTCACAAAACACAGAGGTGACAAGCTCTTTGGGATGTGATCAAGTGCAAATATGATTGGAGTGCAGCAGAGCAGTGACGGTGTTGCCTCTGGGATGGGCTTTGATTATGCCAGGAGTTTGCTGCTGAATCAATAGACCCTGACGGTGTTGCCGTGTGCACTTCAAACAGCTGCGCTGCAGAGAGCCGCTCCAGTCAGAAAGCCCTTTACCAACCCTCTCTCATTTAGGCCTCTTTGTAATCAAATTCTACATATTTGCCTCAAAGAGTTTTCTAATCTTGATTAGTTTGGTTTCAGTTTGAATAACTATTGCCATTTTTTCATTTTTTTGTTTTTTTTTTTTTTTTTTTAGTCAACCATTTCTTTCGCCTGAGATGCTGTGGCTGCTTATGTGGAGTCTGTGTGTAAATGAAGGAAACAGACCCTCGGCGTGCGCCGTGTGTTTCTGCACGGGGCGTTCAGCCGTGGCCAGGTTCATCAGCTGCCCCGGCGTGTTGAACAAAATTTTAATAAAGCCGCCCCGTTCACAGCCGACTGAAGGCTCTGGAGCCCTTGGGGAAAGCGGTTCAGAATGACAAAACGACACGGGTCCTTATTGTTTTCCTCTCTGGGCAGTTAGAGTAGACCGCAGTCGGTTAGATTTGCTCTCTAAAAAAAACAACAACCAAGAAAGACCAACAACCAGAGCCTGTCCACAAACTGACTCTAATTCGATTGAATTGAATTCGTGTCGACACATTTTTAGATGTTTTAAACATGAGTAAGTCGAGGAAGTGGCAAAACGAAACAGGAAGCGATTAAAACATCACAGGAAGGAGAAGGCTCTCGCCGTTTTTGCCGCCTGGTGCCGTTTCCTCGTTTCTCTGTTTCCACACAGTCCGTTTCTTTTGCTGACAAATGAGGTTTAGCGATTCAATTTTCACCTCAATCTTTTCAATTTCAGCTCCGCTTCCTCCGCCTTACGGGAGCCGTGCGCGCTCACGGTGCTGCCTTTGTGTGTGCAGGAGATGTTTTCTGCAACATCCCTGGCCGATTCCCGAGATCCTTTTCATGAAGTCCACAAAGCGAAAAGATTAAGAGCACCTGCAAACATCCTAACTTGATACTCCTAAATCTCCCAGGTGCTTTTAAAGTTATGAAGGGCATTTTGCTGGGTTTTTTTTACAATACTGAATCCTTTAGGAGTGCAGTGGTGTGTGGGCTCAGATGGAAGTTTGGATGGGATTCAATATAATTTATCAGATTTGAATCTGTTTATTGAATCTGAATCCTTCCAAAATCCTTTGTTGAACCCTTTTCAAGTAAATTGTCTGGAAAAAGTGTGGGCTACTGTGTGTGTGTGTGTGTGTGTGTGTGTGCGTGTGTGTGTTTCCATTTTCTTTGTTTTGTTTTTGTTATCTTTATAGCCAGTCATCCGATCTACTTCATATTTGGTTTTTATGCTGCTGGGAATCCAACGAGATGCTCTGCCAAGTTAAAAGGTGCTTGGATGAGAAGCTTGTATATATATATATATATATATATATATATATATATATATATATATATATGATATATATATCATAGTCATATATATATATATATCATAGTCATATATATATATATATATATATATATATATATATATATATAATTTTTTAAAGATTTTAGATTTTAGATTTTAAAAAATATATATTATTAAATATATATTATATATAAATATATATTATTAATTAATTGCATAGATTTTACCATGTTAAAAAATTTTAGTGGAGTCAATTGCATTTTTAAAAATTTGCAACAGTTTTGAGGTGGAACCTTTGTGTGCGCATGCTTCTGGTACATCTGTAAATCGGACGCACAAGTGACACCGGCAAACAGCAATGGACGCTGTGTCCATTGCTGTTTGCTGACTCGTAGGTTGTTTTAAACCCCATCGTCGTGTGTTTGTTGTGCGAAAAGGAGTTGGCATTTTTCACTGAAGCCATTTAAATGAGACAAATTTCTTAATTGCTTGTTTTGTTGCTGTGTGTGAAATTTTGTTTTTTCAAAATGGGTCGCTCTTGTTTAGTGACATCTTGGATCTCAATGGGACAACATGTATAAATAAAGGTCAAATAAAAATAATAATAATAAAAAAAAAAATTAGGTATAAAATACCATTTCAAAATGAAACATATTGTGGCGCAGCTTGTCTTTGTTCTCTGAATTACTCTCACCTGTTCCCCCTCCAATAATCACCTCTCTTGCCACATGATTCTCTCTCTTTCAGTCACTACTTGCTTGTCACTCCTGTTGTTTCAACCAGAATTGTTAAACTAATTCCTCTGCTTGTTCTGTAGTAGTTTTGTTGTTGTTTATATTAAAATGTGTTTTTACACCTTTCTGACTGTGTCAGGGGTTCCAAGTTGCATCCTTCGTCAAACGGACCCCTTCGAGAAATTCTGGATATTCCAGAATTTCTCGAATTTCAGAATTTCTCGTGGAGACTGCATCTGCTGTGCGAACGGCTTCGTGAGCAAATTCATTAATGTTCACAGTGATGGAGCTCATAGTCATAAAACCGCAGGCACATTCAGTAGGAACTGTGAATAACGAGTTGTCATTTCTGCCTTTTTTTTTTTTTTACCGGCACTATCTCCTCTCCTTCATGAGTGGCTCCGTAGCGTTTAACGCATCATTTCCCTCCTCATTGTGAGCATGGAGGGGAGAGGAGGATGAAGGCTGAGCCGAGGTGAAGGGAGGGAGAGAGAGAGTCCAACGTCCTTGCTTTTTATTGCCTTGTTCGTGTCTTTCCAGCATGACTGGTCAGAGTGCAGCCCAGGGTATTACAAATAAGCAAATGCTCCTTTCACACCAACACCCCACCCGCACGAGTCTCATCGCTTCCTATGGCTGAGACACAGAATCCTCTCTCAACACGCGTTTTTTTTTATTTTTATTTATTTATTTTTTTTAAACCATATCACGGAGACGTGGCTCTGAGGGATAAGCAGTCAGTGATTCATGAGAAACAAGAATTTGTGGAATTAAGGGTGCAGGATTAGGCGAGGTTACTGGAAAGCATTAAGAGGAATTAAGTGTAGCTTTATGCTTTTTAGAGATGGAAGATCATGAGGCCGTCCGTCTGACGATTCCGGTGAGGATCGTGGCGGATCACCTTCACTTAGGCTGATCAAAAACCCCCAGCCCTCGATAAACTGCAGAGATTCGCCGCTTCGACCCTCGTCTCTCGCTTGAACTTTTGAATCCCCCCCCCCCGCCATTAGCGAAGGTTCGGAGAGGTTTCCGGCCTTTAATGGGATGTGACTAACCGATTTTATGTTTCACCTTAATTACGGACCGCTGAGACTCGGCTGCCTCGAATTGTTCACAGCTGGGTAATTTTAATTTTACCTTCCTAAATAGATTTATTTAAGTTTAATGAAAGTGTTATCTTTTAAATGCAAAATCATCACTATGGGATCTCAGTATGGTCACACTCGAGCACGGTCCAACAGCTTTGCCTGAAAGTGAACAAGTAAGAAAGAAAAACGCGGCTTCACTCCGGAAAGAAATGAAAATCAATTTCGTTGAGTTTTCACGTTGGTTTCATGAATCCAAGCAGGGGTTGCGATTGTGATTACAAGTCCACTGCTAATTGCAACAATAATTGCAGGCCAGAAAATGAAAATACAGATTTAGAAAAGTGGACATTAAGAAGTCTTTTAATGTTGTTCAATCATGTTAATTAAAATGATTCTTGAGGATTTATAAAATTAATTCCTGTTAAAAGGTTAGCATGAACAGTTGTAGCTGCAGTGGCTAAATCTCCTGTCGGTTTCATTTGATATGAATTCAGGTGAGTTCATCCTGCCTGAAGCTAACAGCCTGAACATGGCCAAAGCAGATTTCTACCATCTTAAAACAACTTTAAGACTAAAAGTAAAAGTATAATGGTTTGTAAACGTTTTGCATTGTCAATTATTTAAACATAAGCCAATATTTACGCCCATGGAAAAAAATCATATACAAAATCATATATGGGCAGAGGAATGTGATTTTTCTGTATATTTTTCTCAGACCAGGAGTTCCCTAGGTATGACCTGGTGGCAATTTTTAGCCGCTGAAATGGTTGCGTGTGGCCCCCAATTCAGGAACGGTGCAAATTTGGCAGCACAAAATTTTATGGAAAATGACACATTTTTTATATTAAATGGTGAGATTTATAAAACCTTCATAAATGGAAAATGTTGGGATTTTATGATAGCAGTCATTTATTGATCCACTTTTAACAAAGGTTTGACTTATATTTTTCCTTTTACATTGCATATTTAGTTATTTTCAACCAGGTAAAAAGAAAAAAGTAATACATTAAAATTATTTTAGCAAATAAAAAAAAAGTCTCGTTTTTGTTAGTACTTTCAACTTGGTGATTTTGGAACATGTGGGAAAAAGTTTACGCCTGTCTGGGATTTCTCCCATAGAAATGGATTCCTCCAGTAGATTTTCTAATGGACCAATCAGGAAACGGAAGATGTTGTGAACGATTACGTTGGTTTTAGACTCGTAGTCTGTCTGTAGCTTTAGTGATGGCAGCGGAGGAAGTGAACGAAGGCATTCAGTCCGTGTTGGTCACGTTTCCAAACACTGGATTAGCATTAGGAGACATCTTGTTTGGCTCGGCGCTTCTCTTTCTCTCAGTTCTTTTGTTTTCCCAACATGAAAGCGAATGCTGTAACGAGATCTGATTGTTGATTGATGATTGTTTACTGAGCAGGTGATTTCTGGTCAGTTCGAAGCGTCAAACTGGTGCATCACGTATGTCATGGGCTAATGTTAGCAATTAGCAACATTTAAAATCTCAGAGTTCGTACCTCCAGGAAGCAATCGTTTCTCAACAGCCTCTGTACAAAGCGAAGCGTCGAACAAGGGAAGTAACTCAAGTAGAAACAAAGTGATGCTTTCCTGTGTAGTTCCAGGTGTTGTTGACATTAGAACATTATCCCATCTTGAACGTCCGATCCACCTAATCAGCTAAATGAGCAGAAACCGTACAATAAAAGTCTATTACTTTTTCACCCCTCCTGTGATTTATTTACTTTTGAAAAAGCTCACAGTGACTCTGTAAGGGAAGAGATTACCAATGACAAGTTCACAGAACCTCTCTACATAAATCCTAACTAACCCTTCAACCTAGAACACAATATATATTTTAATGCTACCAGATCTGGTTGCAGCATTCGCTTTCATGTAGGGGAAACAAAAGAACTGACAGAAAGGCCTTATGTACATCTTCATCTAAGCGACTCATTTAATCTTGGCGAAGTCATTCTGAACTCCCCACTGATTTTCCATTTCCTCTCTTCCTCTCCAACATGATGGACAACTGTGACCTGGTACATAAGGCAGCGTAATGGTGCTCAGTAGGATTAGACTGAACAACCCGGACCATATGTCCTGTCAGTTTGTTTATGTAATACAAGAGCTGTTAAGAATAAAACAGCTTGAAAGACTTTAGTAAGGAATGAATAATTCAGACCTCGATATAGTTTTTTAATGGCATTAATGAAGAATACGAGTTTTCTGACGGTCACGACACCGGCAGGAATTTCACCCTGTCGCAGTTTTAAAATGCTGCTTCAAAGAGATTGCATGTGAAGCTTGTTACCGTGGCTTAAATGCTTTTTGCGATGATCGGGAAGGCAGTGCAGCAACGCTAGCAAATGCCAGTAATGGCTTAGCTGCTTAGTTTGTTTAATGACGTTGTAGTCACCAACTGGAACTTAACGTCGGAGGAAAAAGATACAAAACATAAATTCATCTCCCAATGGTTATTTAGCCGTCCATCATGTCTTAAACTTTCTGACATTTTGTCACATGACAATCCTAGACTGTGATATTTTACCAAGAATTAAAGTAAGATTAGATTTTTGTTTAGATCGTCTGTTAGGCTAACTACACCTTAATGATGTATGAATTTTATTATTTTAAGTACAGTGCAGAGTGCATTTCTCTTAACTCCTCCTTATTACTGTCATACCCCTGAATAAATATTAGATTATGAAACTTTTTTCCAAGTTTTCAACCACATTACGAAGCACTGTAATATATTATGTGAAAATGGAAAGGTCATAAAACAACAGAAAAAAAGAAAACATAGATGTCCACATAAACTGACAGTGTGGTATGGATAAAGGGGAAGTTTTATGTATATTCCAAGCATGTATTGCCAATAAAGAACTGTCACTTTCAGTTGTTATAAAAATGCTGTATATTTCAAACACGATTCAAAAGCAATTTGACTTGGTAATTTAACGCTTTGAATTTGGGCCACTGTCTCTTTAAGAAACTTCTGCTCTTTCTGAAACTCCGCCTTCAGGAAGTCGTCACAACGTGGCTCCTCTATTAAACCCTTTAACAACTTTTTTTAACAGCGTTTCACTGTAAACTATCTCCTTAATGAGCTCAGCTGATGCTCAGTTCCACCAGATGTTTGCTAATTGCTGCTGGCTAGTCTGAAGGAGCTGAGTGGGGCAGCCGTGGAGGATGGCTGCTTTGTGGGTGGGAGGAGGCACTTGGCCCTGCCAGCTGCTTTGCACAGCTAAACTGTTGCCATGGAGATTTAAAGTATTTCTCAAACATGCACGAATGAATCAAAGCAACACACCAGGTCTGTTTTTGATGAGGGGAAAACATTATAACAACGTAAAGCTCAAAGAACTCTATTTTACATAATACTGCCACTTTAACGTAATGCTGAAATGATCAAGACTTTCTGTCGTTTTTCAAGAATAGAATGAGAAATGCAATGCTAACTACAGTTTAAGTCACAAAAATTTAAGCTGGAAAATTTCTGGATAATCAAAAATCTCTACAAGCACATAGTTATGGGGGGGAAGGGCCAGTGGCTGTATTGACACGTCTACTACAGCCTTGCATTTATTGACTTGAAGATTCAGAAGGCTACTTTGAGCCGACATCTTCTCTTTCCATCTCCGAGACGGCAGACATGCTGATAAGGACCGGCAGTCAGAGAGACGGAGAGGATGTGGGGGGGCAGCCTGACGAGGATGTAATAACTCCACACCTCGTCTGCAGAGGGAGACATCAAAAGACCCTTGACTAAGATGAACTCTGACAGAGTCTGGGGCGCAGCCCATCAATATCCCCCTCCGCCATTAAATCATGATCCAGAAAGTGACCAAGGCACTCGCCGGCAAAGCGTGCGCGTGCCGACAAAAAGACGGCGACACTAACGAGAGAGCAGGCGACAGATTCGCACATGGTGAAGACGGCTATCTGAGGGTTGAGCAGAATCGCTAATGAAAGGCGAGCCTTTTTATATCCCGGAACAGCATTCCGGCAGACGGACAGAGTGAACACGACTGCCAGGGCTTCGCTGATTAAAAGATTTCACAGTAAACATCTAAAAAGATCTGCGCTCCTCGACTGCTCTTGAAGGACATCACCGTCCTCATCATTCAGATCAGGAAGAACAAATTCGACTGTTAACACGACGAGAAAGTGCTGGATGTTTACCACATCGCAGCGCTACGTTGACTAATCTTGGACATGCTGATCTTTAATTGGATGCCGAAGTCATATTTCTCTTATTTTCTTTCTTCATACGTTTTGAGTTTTTAAGCACTAAAGGAGTAAATAGCAAGTTATACCAGCAGACAGTCATTGCAATGCCAAGCACAGGAAACTTTAAAAACACAGGAACTCAGAGTTCTGCCCTTGTGAGGAGAAGAGCAGAGGAACATGGCAGATCAGTCATACAGACAGCCTATGCAGGAACAAGTCTCTAATGCAGATCTATGGAGCCGGACAGGGTCAGCGGAGGCACTGGAGTGTGTTTTAGTGCACCATAACCCAAGACGAATGACTGAGGAACAGTACAGCGCCATGAAAGAGAATATATATATATATATATATATATATATATATATATATATATATTCAAGTTCCCAAAACACACACTCTCCCATATAGAAAAGATGTGTAAAATGAAAT
>NW_015113063.1:0-78842 GCF_001443285.1 Poecilia latipinna | reverse complement strand
ACCGATCATGCACTTTTTCACGAAAATCGGCCCGATTATGATCGGTGACCGATCGATCGGCACACCTCTAATATATATATATATATATATATATATATATATATATATATATACACTGCTCAAAAAAATAAAGGGAACACTCAAATAACACATCCTAGATCTGAGTGAATGAAATATTCTCATTGAATACTTTGTTCTGTACAAAGTTGAATGTGCTGACAACAAAATCACACAAAAATCATCAATGGAAATCAAATTTATTAACCAATGGAGGCCTGGATTTAGAGCCACACACAAAATTAAAGTGAAATGTTCCCTTTATGTTTTTGAGCAGTATATATATGTATATATGAAATCTTAGCGCTGCAATAAAGGAGGAGGATTTTTTGTCCTTTCAGATTTTATCAAAATGTGTGCTTGTAGTTGTTTGCTGAAAACATTGTCAACTAAAGTAGACAAGAAATATTTCTTGCAATTTCAAACACGCATACGCAGTGATTGGACATACAATCAAGACCACGGCAGTACTATGTAAAAAAGGCTTTTTTTTTTAGCTTTGTATCATAATGTCATCAAAAACACATCTGGAGTGTTGCCTGGATTGTTTCATGCATGTTTGAGGAATCCTTTAATCTCCCGTGGCAACCATTCAGCTGTGCAAAACGCCTGGTTGGACCTAGCCCCGCCTTTGAGGCGCAGCTCCTTCTCAGAGCTGGAGTTTCTGAGCTTCGGCCTCACACAGCAGCCCTCCTCCCCTGTTATTCCCACCACTCAGCTCCTTCAGACTAGCCAGCAGCAATTAGCAAACACATAGTGGAACACCTGAGCTCATTATAGGAGCTACTTCGCAATGAAACGCTGGTCAAAATGTCACTAAAGGGTTAAAAGAGGAGCCATGTTGTGATGACTTCCTGAAGGAGGAGTTTTAAATAAACATGCCTTTAGAAAGACAGTGGCCCAATTTAGAGACGTTAAATCAAGAAGTAAATCTAAGTAACATTTGACATTTTCAGCATTTTTATAACAATTGAAGTAAAAAATAGTGTAAAAATGTTGCTGGAAAACACATACTGCCCTTATAGCTGCATTAGATCAAGTCTTGCTCCACATAATCAGTGACTGTGTCACTTGTTCGCTGTGCACTGTGTGGTTTTGTTCATGCTCTGACCCAGCTGTCTAGCCGTCACAGTCTTTATCAAGCATGCCTGAATCCTTCTGATTACCCTTTTTCCCCCCAAGCAAAACATCTACTTACTACCAAATGCTGTACATCTCACAGTCAGGGCCCATGATGTTTCGCTTAATTGGTTTATCTCCTGTATTGTTTACATTTTAAAGTCAATTTCAATTTCTTCTTTCTAGTGCTTTAAAAAAAATAACTATATATATATATATATATAAATGTGGGTTGCAGGTCATCATGCACGCTGCTTTGAGTGAAATGGAGAATTTAAAACTCAATCCCTGCGGCTTTCCAATAAAGGCCTCATGCCTGCCAGCATATCATTCAGATTGACAACAGGGGCAGAGGCAACCGAAGTGAACTTAAGTCTACCCCCCCTGCCCTATAAATAATATTTAATCCGTCTTTGGAAGGGAAAATTGGTAATGACTTTCGGAGCTTTTGGGATGCATCACATTGCCTTAGCTACAGCTGACACCGAGAGGATTGAAGCCCACAATGGTGAGAAACGGCGGCTTTTTCCAACATCAAATATGATCTGCTTTAGATCAGGGGACAGGAGGGCTTTTATGTGAAATGTGCAGGAATGGGAGAAAGAAAGTTGGCCTGGGGAAAACAGCATCTTTAGCTGTTGAGAAATCTGTAAAAAACAGCATTTGGTTTGACTTTAGAACTTCAGTAGAAGGTAATTTAAATAAAAACTTCAGACTTGTAATAGTATTGTGGTTGTATCATGTTCTATCAGACATGTTTTATCTTAAATATGTAGTTTGTTAAATAATATACAGCTTGTTTAATTATTATTGTTACCTCAGAGGTTTGGATGTTGCTTTTCACACTGTTGATAACATACAGCCTTAGCTCTGTTTAAAAAGAACAATGACCAACAATTTAATTTATTGTAGCTTTTCTATTTTCACTTGGGGTCAAAATTTTTACTCTCATGCTAAAATCTATACATTTATGTCCCCAATAATACCGAGTTAAACTGTCTGTAGCATTAAAAAATGGTCCTTTATTAAGTTCCACCATCACTAAGTCAAAGTTAGTATCAACAAGGTAATTCTTGTCAATTTAAAGTACACTCTGGTGTTGTCATCACTTAATAACAGGTTCAGGTGATTACAGATGTGCCTGCAGGCTATTGACCATTTTGAGCCAAGATGATTTCAGATTCACAAAAAAGTCAAATTTAGGTTTATAATAATCAAAGTAAAAAAAAACAAAACAAATTCACGTTTACATTCCCTAATATATAATCTATGAAAATGCTAATGCCTTTTTCTTTTTTTTTCATCAGATAGAATACAGTACCAGTATTTACCAATATTTAGCTTAGCAACGTAGCATTGCTAGTAGCTAGCAGTTAGCCAGGTCAGGTTTCCTCATGGTTCTTTTAAACTGTATCTTATCTGTAACAGTTTCTTATTTCCGCTGCGTTTGTAGCCGAGTGTTGACTAGCATGATGAACAGTCTCCATTTGTTAACCAAAACAGGAAAAATAAAGAACTACTGACTTCATTTCTTAAAAATAAGAGTCTTAAAAGCACAGATACAAAGGGCCAAGATTAATGGATTAATGCTCTTTAGGCACTGCTGTGTTTGTCATTCAAGCCTGGGCTAGCTTGTGACAGTCGGTTGATTTCACCATGAATGCCATTTATGATTATGACTCTCTGATATGAAGTTAATCCTGTGAGTAAGAAAATGTAAAAAGTCTCGGGTTCCCATGTGTTTTGGTCCTTTCAATAAGGTTTTCAGCTCCTCGCATGACAAAAACGGATTAAGATTTCTATTTCTGTGGAAGTACAAGATTTACACTGATTCTCAGACGGTCAAATGCACTTTGCAGTTTTTATGTTTAGACAGGTTCTTGTTTTTTAAAATCCCAGGGCTATAGCTGTTTAATGGCAGACACAGCTCTGCATGGGTGGAAATAATTAAATGACAATAATACCCAACGAATCATCAGAACCGTCTGCTTTAAACTCGCTTTAAAACGAAGTGAAGAAATGTAAACTCCAAGGCATGCTAAAAAAAAAAAGCAGCGATACACTCGGCTAAGTCACAAACGCTCATCTAGTCTTCAGGAATGTACAAGTTCGTCGATCCATTCCCATAAAGACTCCTCCGTTATGAAGCGATTAAAACAGGTCGCTGGGCTTAACCGTCCGCTCAGCCGCCTCACGCCGACCCAGGATTGAGCGTAATATTTCCTAAATGGCGAATAAATAGGTTCCACTGGGGAATAATAAGCAGCATCAGCCTGGTCCAATACAGAAAGAGCAAGAGGGGAAGATGAATGAATTTTATTAAAGACTACTGGTGCCTGGTCAGCAGGAAAATGATGAAATGGCCAGGCTGGGCCTCACCTGCCTGCTCAGTGCGCAGAGCCCCGGTGCTGCATGGCGCCAGTTTGCTTTTCAGCTGGTTTATCAGCAAAAGGCCTTCCTGATTAAATCCCCTGGATCAGCAATAAAAATAAAAGATGGCGAGCCGTTTCTGAACGGTCGACAGCGTAAACAATTCATTTCATAAAGTAAATGCAAGCTGACTGTAAACAGAGAGAACTATCAGCTGTCAGAATCTAATAAAGCTGAATTATGTTTTTAGATGTGATGTGGGGTGAATTTAGGCAGGCAGCGGTAATCGTTTGATAAATATGATTAAATCAATTGTAAACTTTGTTGTGTTCTAACTATTAAGTTTATTATGATAAATAGCTTTAATGATACTCTGTATTCTAACCAACAAGGCCGCATACAAAAGGGTGGCTATAAGGATAAAAATATTTCAATAATTCAAATGTATTTATTTACATAATTTATTTCTTTTAGGAAGTACATAAACTATGTTCTTCCTAACATAAAGTCGACACCTCAGACTTTATGAATTGCTATCAATCTTGTTAAAAGGCAAAATAAATCTTACTGAAATTGTTGTAGCTCAAAAGTGTTTTAGGATTTCCGATGTCTTTGACCATTTTTGAGCTGTTGTACCTTCAGATTTTCTTGTTACCAATTTGAAAAATTGAATTGAACTTCAACTACATTGTTTGAAAACTAGGATTAACTCTAAATGTGTGTTGATTTTGAATTTGTTTGTCTGGATTTAATTGTTTTCACATATTTTCTTAAGTAAAGAGCCTTGAAATCATATTAGTGGTGAATTGACACCATAGAAATAAATTGAACTGAATTAAGTTGAACTGAAGCGAAGCAGACCAGCTGTTGTCTCCTCCGTACAACAACCTCTCTCAAAAAAGCTAGTTTTCAACCATGGATGTGATGTCGAATAAACAAGAAATTGAAAAAAAAGGCAACCTGTTTACAATAGTCAATAAAATAAAAAAATAAAAAACATGAAAATAAGAACCAGAGTGGAAATTATCTGCAAAAGAAGTTTTTGTAACCTTTACTAGCATCTAAATATTTGAACTTGTTTTATTGCTGTCTGGTCACTACTTGGAGTAGAAAGACAACATTTTAATGTTATGTTTGATTCAAGTGAACTGAAACAACTTTTTGCACAAATCCAAGACCGAAAACTAAACATAATCCTACCATTTGGACATGAAACACCTCCAGGGGGCGCTGTGGAGTCTCTGTCATTACATCATCTGCACACATTTGGCAATGAAATTCTTTACAGCTGTCAAGTACGTAATCAATCTATAAGCAGAACAGCAGTGGCACAATAACAAAGCCTTGTGGTACACCTACTTTAATATTTTTTGAAAAGCCTTTTACTGTGTGTTTGGAAATATTGTTCTCTATTTTTCAAAATACAAAACAAACCACGAAAAAAGCTCAAAAGTCATCATATTCATCTGAATATCTTTGCAGCAATCGTCCGTCTTCCTTGTTCTGTTAATGATCCTGACCAAAATCCAAACTGTTTTGAATCCAGATTGTGATTGGTGTAAAACTGAACACCTTCTCACTCTGCTGTTGATGTTTCTCTCATTCAGGTCCATTTGTCCAAATAATTCTGTAAGAAGCAGATAAAAAAACCTGTTTTTTGTATTTTTTTTCACGCCGTCTACATTCTGCGTCGTCCTTTAGACTCGCCATTGTTCCCAAACCATAAAAGCAGAAATCCAACACAGGAGTAACAACTTTATACCGTGACGGTTTCCTCAGTAAACCAGAGCTCCCAGCAGCAACGAGACCTGATACAGATTCTGTTAGTCATGCTGCTTTCACTCATGTGCAAAAAGCCTTTGCTGTTTTGTTTTTTGTTTTTTTTTAAATGCTATTGCTATCGGTGTTGCTCTCTCCACCTACATGCATAACCCACAGCTGAATTCAAGCCTTCCCCCTTTTTTTTTGGGGGGGGGGGGGGATTTTCACGTCATTCTGGGCAATGCGGGAAATTGCTTACTGAAGGAGAAGTGGAGGAGGAGGAGGAGGAGGAGGAAGGTTCAGGGAAAACACGCTCAACAAAAACGGTAAATTACACCATTTCCTGTGGAAATAACAAACAGCGCACTCCGACATTAGAGAGCGATCTACAGTTTAGGTTAAATCGGGTCAGAGTGAGTGCTTGGAGATTTAAAATTCTGACACATTTCACTAACAGATTCTGAAGCTCTTGACCTCTCAGAGACAAAATATGTTGCTGTTTTTTCTTGCTTCTTTTTCTTCCCGAGGAGCAAAGTTTGATGTTTGAGTATCACCTGCTGTAAAGCAGCAAAAGCCAAGGCAGTGTTCAGCTTGGCAATCTGTGCGATAACCCCTGGAGAATCGGCTTTAGTCAGAATGCCTCTCTCTCTCTCTGCTCAGCTTTATGCAGTGGGTGGCATGAAGTGGCTGTGCTTCTTTGAGCTTTTGCAAACGGGCTCTTTTAATTCCTGCCAGCAGGCACGCGGGGCGTCCAGGTGCACAGTGTGCAGACGCGCCCTCCGAGAAATCAAACCTTCATTATTTATTAGGCTACAAAACGAGGCAGCAAGAAGAGGTCGGTCAGCCGTGAAGCCAGCAGCAGGATGGGGGGGGGGGAAACGCTGCTCGCTTCCCTTGTTTTGCCAGGGATGCAGGTTGGAGCACCGGGCATGTGCCGCTGACCGCACGAGCGGAAGATAAGAGAGACGTGAGATTGAATTCCACCCACCGTGTGTGTGTGTGACTGGCCAAATATAGACTATCAGATGGAGTTCTTAATTATAAGATGGCACGCCATTCTTTACCCCCCAAGAATTGACCATTTCAGGTCCTAGATAATCTTTAATCGGGCCAAGTCATTCTCTCTCTTTCTCTTTTTTTTCTCTATTGTAAAAGCTTAGACTTGGATTCAGCCATGATTTTTTTTCCTTCTCCTATTCATGGTAATTTCTTTGCTTTCATGAGCAATTTTCTATTATCCCTGTCCTGGCCTTATGTGCTCAGTAAATGCCATTTGACTTCCCCTTTTTCTGTGAATAGTGGAAAATAAAAAGGAGAAAGTAGGAAGTGGATTTTAATAATCCTGCCAATGTGATGAGTCAGTTGATTTTCTTCTTGTTAGACTTAAAGAAAAAAAAAAAAAAAGCCTTGTTCCCATACTCTTCACTGTACCTAATTTATGTTTTCAGAATGGCTTTACAGAGAAAGAATTGCTAATTTTCCGTGTAAAACTTAAGATAAGATCTTCCATAGTTTAAGTTAATTTCCTGTTTAAACCTGCAGGAGTTTCACAAAAAACATTTTATTCACATATTTGTTGAAACTGTCTATGTCATGATAGTATGCTATGAGACAAATAATCGGCAAAAAACGTTTGCTTCTTTGGCTCCTAGAATCAACCAATCAAAGCCAGGAGGCGGGTCTTAGTGCTGACAATCACCCTCCAGGTGCATTGCCTGTCATAAATGCTAGCCTAGTTAGCATGGCCACTGATGAATGGTTTCTCTGTAAGTTGTTTCTCTGCCATTAGCACATTTAGGAGCGCGCTCACGAGGTTGATTGACAGCTCTAAGACCCTCCTCCTGCCTCCGATTGGTTGTTTTTGGTCAGGAGTGGATGGTTTCTTCAGACAGCAGCAGTAGCTCAGGGAGGAGCTCAGATTATCAGTCTCATACCGTACAGTCACAACATACACATTTAACAAATATGTCAAAACATGTCTTATAAAGGTTCAACATTGCAGCTTCAATGTGAAAAAATTCCAAACCATGTTAAACAGTAATATATCCTGTACACAAGATGCTTGTTTCTGTGATTCAGTGGTTATATTCTGCTTAGATACTGTAACTAATTGCTAATTAGCTTTGCTTATTGTACCATTCCTCAGCTGCAGTGGTAATGGTCATCCTCGCAGAAGCAAAAACAAGCAACTTTCTCTGGATAGACGTTGAAAACATGCAGCTATCTATACGTAAACTCCTTAGTGGATCTCGTCTTCCTTTTGATTAACATTAATAGGCGACTAAAACTGAATGTTTCAAAGCACTGCTGCTATTTTTTTTCCTGTCTGGTCCTCTGATGTCAGTCTCTCTACTTCTTATACCCTCTTCTAGTTTGTATTTACTTTTCAAAAGTCCATGCATCGCGCTCAGCCCTCATTGGCAGAACCCAAGGGAAGGCTAAGATATATCTGCACAAGCTCACACAATGTTGCTTTTCAAAAATACTGTGATGAACTACCTATTCTAGATGCGTAATAAATCAGAAGTGTTTTGAACATGTGGTCAGCAAGTGGGCGAAAGTTTTCTGTTTGGACATTTAGTTGTTGTTTTTTTTATTAACTACCCACGGCTTTGTTCCCAAGAGACTCTGAAAGCAGACAAGCTGTCGGACGTTATAATTACTTCCACTTGGGGAATATTTAAGAGGTGTTACATTTTGAGGCCTCAGAGGGCTCACCAGTTCATTAAAAGAGTCTCTGAGGGCGTCTGACCAGCCTCACGGACCGTGGATGTGCCTGGCTAACAGAGGTTTATCGTCATCAGAGCTAACGGCTGCTGGAAACCTGAGGTTGTCAGGTGATCGAGATATTTGGATTGTAGTTTTCCTTGTTAATGTGTTTCAGGCTGAACTTAGCTTCCTGAAACATCCCAACCTGCCGAGGTTAATTTTTATCGTTTTGGATTTCAGACAACTGTCTTTGTTAAAGAGAAGCAGAGTGGACAGTTCATGTTCATCCAATTAAAAATGTTTCATGTACCCAGCTAACTCTACACGCTCTGATCAGGGGATGCTTTGCTAGCCGGCTGTGTGGACAGGACAGGAGGTTTGCCAGGAAGAGGGGCACTGAGGGGTGGAGGTGGTCTACGTCGAGAGGCGATCATCAGAGCAGATCCGTTCTGGTCCCTAAGGACCGCAGAGAGGAAGAATAGGGCAGACTATGATATCACTGAAATTTAAGGACATACTAGAGGAAAGTAAAGTTTAACATCGAACACACACAAAAGATCCTAATAATTTATATAATCCTACATACAGGAGCTAAGCAGGATAATCGTAAAACTCATGATACGGACAAAAGAAACTTTCACAAAGTACAGGAAACTGTATCTGCATTTTCATGGACCTTAAAATTGACCAAATTGAAATTAGGAAAATAAATTAGCTTATTGGAAACATGGCAATTATGGAAAAAAAAAACATTTTGTGGTAAAAAGTTTGTTGCGCTAGGATGAGTTGGTTTTTCGGCTGTATTGAAATTAGTGTATTTAGCAAAACTGCAATGGAAACGCTTTTTTATTTTTGCATCACCAGTGACTTGATCAACAGCTGGATGTTACTACTGGCGGAAAAGACGAAGGAAAAGGCGACAGGAAGTTGTAGGAGGATGATGACGCGGCATGTTTTTTACTGACCCAAACTTATTCACTGCGTTTGTTGTAGAGATGCACGAGATTGTGAAATTTAGTGCAAGGCACGTGCTGCAGCTATGGAGGGGGGTACTGAGGAGGAATCACTAGAAAAAACATAAACCACATATCAATCAAGATGACAAAAACATTTGGGAAAAATTGACCCAAGAGACAAGGACACACTGAACCAGAAGAACCACAAACAGAAAACAAGACAAAAGAATATCCTCTCCTATTCCAGGTTGAGGAAGAACCTTCAGTCTTTAGACCTGGTTTAAAGCCATGTAGTTTAAAGCCATGTAGTTTAAAGCCATGTAGTTACATCACTTTCAAGACCAAAGCATCTCTCTCCAGACTAGCACAACATTTACCTAAGAGGTAAATGCATAAGCTAATGGCTCTCAACATCAGATGTATCATCTGGTGCGTAGCACATCATAAATTAAAGCTGTTGGTCTCACCGACAACCCTTGTGACCCGACAGAACAAAGATTATGTATTTTTAAATCTGCACAGGACTCAGGGTTGTCTGCTATTTATATGTGCCTGGTTTCTTTGTTCAGGAATAGAGATGTAGAGAAGTTTAAAGCAGGACTTAGGTTATGAAACATCATCATAAGCTTTGAATATGTTTCAGCGTGCTTTTTAACCCATTACAGGAAAATGGAAAGACTGAAAACCTGCCAACACATGACTGAGGCGACGTTCAGCCTGGTCACGTCCATCAGCTGCAGCTCATCAACTTATCAGTTCACAGTACAAACAGACCAGTGAAACTCTCTCAGCTTTTGCTCGTCACTGTTAGTCGCAGAATTCAGCATCTTGACTCAAGTCTGTAGTAGTCTGCTTGGTACCAACTCCATGTTTTCTTGTGCCCACAAATAATGTATCTAGAGCGTGCCTCCAGGTACATAATTCTCTCCTCGAGTATTTTCTTAGTCCTCTGTTCACTTCCTGGGAAACTCAGTTCACAGGAGCTTTCCACTCACCTGTCAGTCCGGCCGCTTCACATCACATCACCTGGAGATCAGCAAACGTTTCTGCAGGTCCTCTGTCAGGTGCAGCCACCTCAGGTGTAGAGAACTAAACCTAAATTAGTTCTCCTTACGTCAAAAATGTATGTAAACTTGTTGCCTCAAAAATGTCGTTAGCTTTCATTAAAGGGGTGGTGTCATGTAAAAATTGACTTTATTAGCTTTGCATCATGTAATGCTGTTCACTCATCATAAACATACCTGGAGTGTTGCCTTGATTCTTTCATGCATTTTGAGAAATCCTTTAATCTCCATGGCAACCATTGAGTTGTGCAAAACGCCTTGGTGGACCAAGCTCCGCCTTCAAGGACGAAGCTCCAGCTTGGAGCTGCAGCTTCTTGGCTTTGCCTCACAGAGCAGCCCTCCCAGGCAACTCCATCGCTCAGCTCCTTCAGACTAGCCTAGCCAGCAGCAATTAGCAAATGCCTGGTGGAACTGCTGAGCTCATTATAAGAGCCACTTCTCAGTGCAACGCTGGTAAAAACATTGTTAAAGGGTTAATAGAAGAGCCATGTTGTGATGACTTCCTGAAGGCGGAGTTTTGGAGAGTGCAGGAGTTTTTAAAGAAACAGAGGTCCAATTTCAAGGCGAACTCAGATATCTTCAGCGTACGCTCAACTTAAATAAATCGGGTGCTTTGTATAGCTACTTTAAAAAGTTAATGTATTTGAATAGAGTCAACATTGTAATTCACTATATGCTCAAATTAATTGAACTTGGTTTAATTTAGTGTCAGCAAAACCTTCTCCAAAGTCAAGTTATATTCACTCATCTTCCAATAAGATCCCGCAAATTAATTAGATGCTTAAAGATCTCCACTAACTTTCCTCTCCTGTGCCTCACATATTACCCCCGTCTGCTGGCTGTGAACACAGGCATGAATCAGAGCATCCTTAAAATAAGTGCAACCAGTTGCCTTCAGGGCTCACCTAATTAGTAAACACAATCCACCAGTGAATAATTTAATCTTGGCATAAATACAGCTGTTGTTTCCTCGGTGGCTTCATCGGATATAAACAGTTTCATGAACACCAATGAACATGTAAAAAAAAAAAAAACATGAGAAAGTTGTGGAGAAATTCAAGGCAGTTTTCCACCTCACAGAGCGTCGTTCAGTCCACTTTCTGAAAAGCATTAAATTAACCAGAGCAGCACCCAGGAGGTCAGCGGTGCTTCAGTAGGAGCTTCAGAGATCCACAGCTAATTTTGGGGAGGATCTGTTGGCATGACGACTAACAGCGACGCACTCGCATCGCCTTTATGCTTTACAGAAGCCTGTCACGAAGGCTGTTTGAACAAAGTCACAGGAAGACCTGTTTATAGTTTTCCATGAGTTTTACCATTTGCTTGTGGCAAGACCTGAACATTTTACTTTGCACATATTGAAAGCTGATAGAGAAACGTCCAAAAGGCCGATTCTTCTGAAAATGATGGCACTGGGGCGCTGCATGTAAACAATGTGGCAAACTATATTTTATTTCCTTCTGCCTCAAAGTCTTGCGGTATTTTGTTTTGCTCTGCAACACAAAATCCCAGTGAAACACCTTAAAGTTTATGGTTGTAATCTGACAAGAAGTGAAAAGCAAGGCAGCATGTGTGTTCCTCGGATGCATAGTTCCTCTGTCACTTTAAAAGCTCTGTGAGGCGGAAGCTTGGAAATTTTCAGCTCAGAGGAGGAGCTGCGCCTCAAAGGCGGGGCTAGGTCCACCCAGGCGTTGTGCAGAGCTGAATGGTTGCCATGGAGATTAAAGGATTTCTCCAACATGCATGAAAGAATCAAAGCAACTCTTCAGGTATGTTTTGGATGAGGGATTAACATTATAACATGATGTAAATCTCAAAAACGTCAAATTTACATAACCCTGCCCCTTCAAATCAAATCAAATTTTAATTGTATAGCACATTTCAGCAAAAAGGCATAAAAACACAAAATTACAAAGTCAACAACTCTACATTTTTCACATCAGATTATTGATTAATGTTTCATGATTAGGTTTCAAAAGCAACTCTAAACATCTGAGTGTTTAGTCTAGATTTAAAGGAACTCAGTGTTTCGGCAGTTTTGCAGTTTTCAGGAAGTTTGTTCCTTTTTCCTAATTCACACAATTATACAGTCAATGTAAGCGCAGCTGTTGGGGATTTTTGATTTTGGTTACGGTTTCAAATCATACCCGGATTGTGTGTGAAAAGGGTTTTTCTCTCCGTAAATATGTCTGAGAGAATGTTTTAATCGGGTTACATTTTTGTTGTTGTTGCTTAATTAAACAGAAGGCTACATATGAGCTGAGAAGGACTGAAACAAACTGGTGAAGCCGCCAGCAGTAAACGCTTTGGCAGATGGCGCCGCGGCTCCGGCTTCATTCCTGCTCCGGCTGAAATTGCCTTTATAAATCGCGGCGAAAATGGACCACTTCTAACCCTTGTCCTGTCTCCCCTCTCCGGCTGGCTTTGTCCTCTGGGGTCCTGCCTCGTTCTCTTTGTCCTGACGCTCTCTCTTCCTCACCTCATTCTCCTCGATGATGCACTCATCCCCTACCTCCATCCCCTCCCCTAGCGGCTTCTGACTTGATTTCCCACTCTTCAACTCCCTCACACGCTCTCATCCTGTTTCTATCTCATTCTGTCTCTTTCTCTGCGTCTCCCTTTCCAGTCGTCAGTGTGGGAGTAAAAAAAGGATTAGCCACAGAGAGAGAGAGAGAGAGAGTGAAAAAAGGAACCAAATGATGGTATTGAATTCTGGCCAAATAAATGTGAGCCTCTCACGCCAAGTGAGAAGTTAAGTCGCAGCCACTCGGGTTTCTAACACATCTAACGTGATAACGGTGCATAATGAACTCATTTCAAAATGACAGTCACATTATTAAAAAGGCCTGCCGTTATGCAGGCTTACAACGTTGAAACTTCAAGAAAAAAGAAGAAAAAAAAAAGAGGTGGAGATGAGAGAAACCGGGTAAGTGTCTCTTAAAGGGCTCATTACCGAGTGTTTTTTTTTTTTCTTTTGTTCTGATATGGCATCAATTACCTCGTCCCAGTCGTCCACTGTGCAGAACACAGTGAGGTCAAGCACATAACAGCTGTTAGTTTTACGAGCCTTTTACGTTGTTTTAATCTGTAAGGTTTTAACAGATATTATTAACTTTGATTCTATTGAAGCAGCTCACGGGTCGCCTCCTGAGTACAACTCCGCTGATTTGTAATATTTAAAAGTGTTGCTGAGCTCTGTGTCTTGAAATAATCAAAACTTTTTTTTACATTCCAGAAAAAAAAGATTATTGAGGGAATATGATTTTTTTTTTGTTGCTGTGTACAGTATGTACTTGGGACATGAAAGGTGAAAATAAGAGTCGCCTCCTGCATGAAATACTAACAGCTTTTTCTTCCTTGGTAGATTTAGTGAGTAAATGCACATTTCCAGTTGGAACTGGATCAACGTTTTGTATTGTTTGTAGGGAAAAGGAAGCAGCTCCTGGTCTGGGTCGACAGCGGCCAACATGGCCGCGTCTCTGCAGCTCCACAGGGTCAACAGTTCACCTCGAGCAGATTCCAGCCAACACCTTGAGCTATTACTTATCTATATTTTTTTACAAAAAAGTACATATCAAAAGATGCTTGTCAATATTAGAAGCATAAAATCAGCATAATATTAAAGGTCACCTGTTATGCTTTGAATAGACAGGATAGGCTACAGGTAACACAAAACATGTTCAGTAGCTTTTTTGTTTTTGTTTCCACAAAATCATTCTTAAATGATGATTGCCATGTTGCGACGACTTCCTGAAGGCGGAGTTTCAGAAAGAGCAGGAGATTTTAAAGAGACAGAGGCTCAATTTCTTTGAATGCACATTTTTTCATATTTGACTTATATAATATATGGAGTTTTTATAACTACTAAAGTTAACATAGTAACTTGGCTGTGCTATAAAATGGCACTATGTGCCTGGAAAACACATAATGCTGCCCCTTTAAACTGCTGAAGACATTGATGCTGGTCCTGATAGAAAGCTGGTTGTGAAGCCACAGACTGGTGAGGTTGAACACGCTGGTCAGAATGTCAAGTATTGTTCCTGAATGCAGCTTCAGACTCCTTTTTGACACCGTAACATACACAGTGAGATTTCCAGCAAAAAAATTCACACAATTTAGCGCCATCCAAACCACACAGAAACACCACGACTATAAAAACCAACGATAAACAAAATGTTGCAGCAATGGCCCAAAATCAACATTTCTTCATCTTACGCTACGCCTGCAGGCGCTCTCTCTGCAGATACAGTTCACTTATATTTACATGCTGAATGCTGAAACTGACCAACTTCACAATTTGTCCGACTAACACTTATTCGACCAGTAGGGGGCGATAATAGAGCAATGCACTAATCCAGATTGCCCTGTTAAAACGCTGACAGACACTATTAACCACTTAAGGAGTTTCATGTAGCATTTATCATTTGACTACTTTATGAATATTATATGTGAGGCTGTGCATTTTTGAAATGCACAACAAAGAGAGGTTTCAGTTCTCTTTGTTGTGATATTAATATTGTGGTATTAACAATATTTTGACTTGCATTCATGTAGCAAAAAAATGAAAAAGACTTAAATACATACATATTCACGAGTTTTTGCCTATTTACTTTCTTTATGTAATCTGTCCCATCTACTCTTGCCAACATGAGGATCTTCCACCCATCAAGCCAGAGTTTGATTTAAAGACACAGAGTTTTCTTCCAGAAATATAAACTACTGATGGGTCTCACCAAATACACTGAAAGAGGACTGGGTTGGTTTTTGGCATCATGGTATGCCAAGGTTTTAACAAGTTACTGTTTCAAAAATGTTTTCGATTTTCAGTGGTACCGCCCCATCAGTCCATCCATTGATCCTTCGTTAAAACCCACTCGTTGTTAAAGTTGCCGGGGGGGCTGGCGCCTATTTCCAGTAGTCATTGGGTGATAAGTGGGGCACTAGAAGCTGGATGCCACTATAGAGGGGAAGAGAGCTTTCTTCAAAGTCTCACACAAAAAAATACCCTCCAGCAGTCCTAGCATGGTTTTCAGGAAGAGCGTCTTTCATTACTCTATCATTAAGAAATTAAGTTTGACTTTTTCTTGTGTGTTTTTAGGTTGTATGTAAGTATCTGGTTTCAGCTCTAACTTCATCGATGCACTCATCACAAACTAGTCAGAGTACATCCTGCTTGTTGTCACAACCGTTTGAATTTTTTAACCGTCTGAGCGTCTTGGACGATTCCCAGTCCGCAGCAACTAACATTTGCTCTCATATGCACAGTATGTTTCTCCAACTGCTGAATTGCCTCTCTTGACAAGACCTCCTTTATGTGTGGGTGTGGGAGTAGGAGTGTGTGCATGTGTGCGTGTATGCATGCGCGCGCGCGTGTGTGTGTGTGTGTGTGTGTGAGCGACTGTCCCTTGTAGGATGCTACAGAAACTAACTTGTGCCACAGGGTGCTTTGCTGTGCCAGGATAAACAGCAAAGAGCAGCCTCCAACCAGCTCGCTAGGATTCTGTGAAGGTTGTGGGGGTATGAAGTGTCCTGTGTGGGTGTGAAGGAGGGCTGGCTGCTGGGTGTTAGGTTGTGGTGAGAGGCCTGGAGGGGGTTCAGGAATGCTATGCTAAATGCGCTTATAATTTATTGATTGCTACATTTTTATTTAAAGGGGCACTATTATGTAAGATTGACTTTTTTAGATTTATATCATGTTATAATGTTATTCCCTCATCACATTCCTAACTGGAGAGTTGCCTTGATTCTTTCATGCTTGTTTGAGAAATCCTTTAATCTCCCGTGGCAACCATTCAGCTGTGCAGAACGCCCGAGTGGACCTAGCTCCGCCTTTGAGGACAAAGTTCCTCCTCTGAGCTCCAGGTTTCCAGCTACCGAGTTTTTTTGCCTCACGGAGAAGCCCTCCTCCACTCAGCTCCTTCAGACTAGCCAGCAGCAATTAGCAAACACCTGGTGGAACTGAGCTCATTTTGGGAGCTACTTCTCAGTACAATGCTGGTAAAGAAAGTTTGTTAATGGAGGAACAATGTGATGACTTCCTGAAGGTGGAGTTTAAAGATACAGAGGCCCCATTTTAAGGCGTTAAACTACAAAGTCAAAATTCTTATAAGTCATATTTTGTAATTTTCCTCAAAATAATGACCCAAGTATTTTTTTCTACCAAAAAAAAAATTACCCCCCTTTTTTTTTTTTTGCCAAAAGATGATTTATGGAAAAAAAAAAAAAACACATTTGGCAAAAAATTATTTAGGTCATTATTTTAGGACGATTTGATATAAGTAGCATTTTTATAACCACTTTAGGTAATATAGTAAATTGTGCTATCAAATGACAATATGCCTGAAAAATACATAATATTTCCTTTTTAAGTCTGTAAAAAATACAGGTGAGATTATGTCAAAATCAACTAGTGCAAATGATTTTTTTCCCTCCCTAAGGGTGGAGTCGTATGTAACTGCTGCTCCCATCAGCGGCAGATGTTCCACAACCCGATTTGGAATAACTAGCGACAAAGAGCGATTATTTTCTCCACATGGCAGCATTAAAAACACATTCCTGCGTTTCATTTTCGTGTTCGCCACTTCGAAGGCGGATGTCACGTGTGTGTCTGCGATCACGGCCTGTCTGTTAACGTTCTGCGAGGCATGTGTCTAATGACTTTCACGTTCTTCACCTCCGGGATATCACATCTCCTTATGTTGACAGAAAGCCCGCTGCCAGGCTTCAGAATCAGAGCAACGCGGGGGAAAACAACTCACGGAGATGCTGTGCGCATTGTCAACATGTCTGCCCGGCTGCCTCCGTGAGGTATTGTTTTCATTATGTCACGGCGGCTTAAAAACCCAATCTGGAATTTATTTGGCCATTCAAGGCTCAGCCGTATTCAAATGTGGCTTAGGCTGAATCATGGGCTTATATAGATTTTATTGGAAATCGTAATGGGATGGTACCGGGAAACGTCAACAAGCTGTAAAACACTGAACAGTTGTCAGATCAGTTCCGTTTAGCGAAAATCCGCCGGCACACAGGGTCGTGAAAACAATACCAACGTTTGTACAAGTCCTCTGCAGACTAACTTTATGATAAGTGCTCAAACGTCAGTGAAAAATAATTATTAGGATTTTTGTGATCAACAATGTTTTGTTGATCAGTAAGCATATTGTTTTTGGTCTAGAACTTTTTTAAGCTGTCAAAAAAAAAGAAAAGCATCTAAAAAATACCAGTTGTTCCTTTGATCTCAGCAGATAAAGAGCAAAATTAGGAACGCTACGATCAGATTTTTTTTTCAATACACTTGTGCAAGGTATTTGTTACTGCCGAGTCATGATCAAATATGGTAATAAACTAATAAAATCAGATATACTCAGTAGATTAAAGTAACATTACATTCATTGGTATTGCATGGTATTGTGATTGACGTTGATACCTGACTGTGATAATCAATACCCTTCAGTACATGACACCAATACTATTGCATGAACAGGAAGACAAAATAAACACATAAAAATGTTTTTAGTTAATTTGGACTTTGGATGTTGGGAAGGTTTATTATTTTATTTATTAGTATCCCCTAAAGTTTAGTGTTTTTTTTTGCTAGCTTGTTTGTCCGTTTTGTTACAAATATTCCAGAAAAAAATCACACAGACATCCATGATACTAGCATACTAGATGATCCATCCTGCTACCCTCCTGCAGAACATTAAGTCGAAAGGAAAGAGGGCAACTTGAGAGGGCAGGAAAAAGCATCTAGAATTTTTCTCTGCACCTGGCTAATGGCTGCGTTACTCTGTAGATGTGTTCCCAGTGTTCTGATTCAGTTTTATTACTCAGTTAATTAACACAATCGGACAAAAACCATTATCGGCCCACTCCTATCAAAACTGTAGCTATAAGGGGACAGTTCAGGATAATGCAGTGAATGCCACCAATGCCATGGCCAATTCAGAAAACCGAACATATATTTACAAGTATAAAGGTAGATGATCAATTAAAATAATCAAGAAAATTTGGGTGTGGACTTAGAAACGTTACTGTTAAAAAATGTTCCCATGCAGATAGATGTGCCATGATCACACGGAAAAGCTATTTCAGGTGACCCTCACCGTCTTTTGTTGTCCCAACGTGGACATTTCGCCCTCACATGGTGGACAAAGGAAAACAGATCATTTGCAGAAAAGGCTGACATATTAGCTAACCTTCCAACGTGGCATATAATCCCAAACACATCTCACAAAACAACAACAATAATGGTGGACTACGTATCGGTCTTCTTTGAGTAGTTTTATAATCCAGTGTGACACGAGAAAGAAGTTCAACGTTAGCTGCGTTTCCATTACAAATGTGCGCAAAACTTTGTCCGTATTCTGCTAATGTAGAAAAAAACATAATTCCGCTATTGTGTTGTTTCCATTTCCAAAGAAACACAATAAAAATCCCACATGAAAAAGTTTGTTGTCATGATATGTGATTATAAAACAACCTGCATCATCATCCTTCTGCCACTTCCTGTCACCATCTTTGTCATTTCCAGCAGTAGTAAGCACCATATGTTGATCAAAAATTGCTTTCATTGCAGTTTTACTAATTTGACACAAGACACACACAAAAAAACACCTCATTGTAGCTCACAAATATTTTATCGAAAAACTTGTTTTTCAAAATTGATGTGTTTTATATTAATCAAATTGTATTTCTGTTAATCAAATTTGTTCAATCATGTGACCAATTGAGACGCAGCTGTTGGCGTCATTTCACAAATACTCCCATTGTGCTTTTAGGATTGACATGCTGTGGCGCCCTCCTCCATGTTTAGCTCCACCTACAGGTCAGAGGGGGTAGAAATGACGGTGTCACGTCTCGGGTCGACGGGCGTTCTTCAGACAGACAACATGCTTTAGAAAACGTTACAATTTGGATGGGGCCTTATTATTTCCACCCTGGAACTCTTTGCATGAATAACCTTTCTTTAATATTTTAATCAACTTACTCAAATTTAGATGTCTGCTTCAAATGTGTTATTTACTATTAAAAATATGACTTGGCTTTAGTTTTGCAGCATTTCCAAACGCTAAAGCTTCAAAACCCCTCTGACTTTTTAGGTAACTGAGCTCCACACAGTCCATAGGGGCAACATTTTTTTTCTATGTGATGCTATCAGGCTGAACATCAGTACTGTTCACTGTCACTGGTTGCAATTTAGCTCTCTGAACCTCCGAGCTCAAAGCAGATCTGTGACTTCTGTACTTCAAAGACGGCGGCTTAACAGACATGAAGGAACGAAGTCTGAGAGCACATAAAGCCTTCTTCAAAAAGGAGATAATTGGCATGGCTGGATTATGAGGGTGATGAAGATGAGAAAATTGTTTGTTATCTTCATAATGCCCTTATCGAACGGACGCTGGCCTGACTTTATCTTGTCCGTACGCCGTCTCTGCGGAGCCACTGAAAACGGAACAGGGAGCGAGTTGGATACGAAACTTTCGAAACCATAAAACTCCCCGCTAATGTTTTTGCCCACTGTGAAATGAGGCCCACACCTCTGGTAAACCATCTGCCTCCCCGAATAGAATCCTGCCGCCTTTGGATGGAGCTTCCCTGTGCAGCAGCATCCTCCTTAAATCAGCCGCAGACTTGACAGTGGAAGCCCAGACGCTGTGTGAGCAGAATGAAAGCACAGCATCCGGGCAGCAGGCCGGCAGAGGGGGGGGGTAAGAAAAACCTCTGCAGAGCGCGCGCAGTACCACAACCCGTCACCTGGGGGCCACATCGTGCTTCAGTAGCTCACCTTGTGTTTTTCTGTGTTTTTGTTGTTTTTGTTTTCTCTCCACCGTTTTAAGTCAGATAAACACGGCATGAAAGCAGAGCTCACCTACCATCAAATGCTCGATAAACGTATAGCTTTGCAAGAGGAAGTGAGAGCAGCTGATGGGGAGGGATTTCAAAGAGAAATCCCGGGTTTTCTGGTCTCTTTGCAGATGGAGCAGAGCTTCCCTTGTGCTCTCTCAAACCACTTGTTCTCCATCATGGCGTCTGTGGTAATGAGAGATTAGTGCAGAGTAATGAAGACGGAAAAGAGAACGGGAGGATGACAGGGAGGTGTTTGCAGAAAAGTGGAGGATATAGGCAAAAGAAGAAAGATCAAAACACATGAAGTGAAATCTAGTGGGCAGTGGAGGAGTACAGTTATTTGAGTACTGTACTTAGGTACATTTGCTTGAGTACTGAGTATTTATTTTTTGGGGAACTTTTGACTTTCGACTCCACTTGTTTCAAATAATAATTAAAAATAGAGAAAATAACTTTTTTTATTGCATTTTTATGCTGAAGGTGGTGCAGATATTTTGTGGCGCAGTGGTTCTACGTGTCAGTGAACCACGAAGAAGTTTCAGCAAGTAATAATCCCATAAAACAATGCAGTGCGGTACTAATACTAGAAAATATCATTTATACTTTTGAATACTAGGAAACGTAAGTACTTACGTTCTTTAACGTGAGTACGCTCAAGTTACTCATGGTTAAGATCTGACCAGAAGTATCAGCACTTTTAATAAAGTTCTACATTTCTGTCCTTTGTTTTGTACGCGACACAGGATTAAAATGTTTAATCGAATTGAGCATGATGAACAGATTATTGAAATAATGAACTAATTTAGTGATCGACTAATCTGAAACTGGAGCATACAGACTCAAAAGCCATTTGCTGAAAGAACAAAACACTCAGAGCAAAACTGTACAAAAAAACAAATGTATATACATTTTATATGAGACGAAAAAAAACCTTTGTCTGTAAATATGTTTTAGCCAAAACTCAAGTGGCAGTTTTAGCTTCACTCGGTTCAAATTCTGTAAAAGAAAAAAAAAATCCTATTAAGCCCTTTTTGCTATTCAATTATTAATCAATTGGTATAAAAAATAATAACCAGATCAGCCCACAGTGTATTGAAGGAAAGGGCCGAGCTTCACATGTTGATGGTGGAAGTCATTCTCATCTGCAGATGCATCCTTTGCTATAAATGATTAAGCGTTCACTAAGAGAATGATGTTGCTGCATTTTAGACAAAAAAGAGACTTTTCTTATTTTAAAAAAGGAATTAATTTGTGTATTTGTATTTATTATGTATTAAATAAAATCTGTAGAAAGTGGCAATTTCTTTCACCGCTTAATCAACAGAATAATTGATAGAACAATCGATTACCTTAATGTGACACCTAGATGATGACGCAATCGTTAATCAGCCTCGAGGATGCGCAGCAACCAGACTGCCGTTTTGTGCCGCACTAACAGTTGTGCTGCCTGGTGGAGAAGAAACGCAGTCAGGCCACCAATTAGCTCATCAAACCTCCTAGTTTCCATTTGGATTTTGGGAAATGAAGGAATCTGTCACGAGAAATGCAGGCGATTGCAACCATCAGACAGTGTGCATGGAGTTTGCACAGCAAACATAATACAGAGAGTTTATGGAAACCCTTGGGACCAAATCAAATGTTCTAGATTTATATCTACCTAGAACATTTCTACATAGCACTCCTCCTCCACCTCCTTGATGCTTAATTCAAGAAGTGGTGAAAATACACCTAGAAATGGGACATTTCTTCAAGAAGCATGAATCCCTTTCCCCTAATCTGCCATGTAAACATTAATGATCAAACCAATCAACTTCTGAGCCTCTTCTTCCTACACCATTGAGAAAACAAGCTAACATTTATATCAAAGCATTCATTCATACTCAAGGGAATCAAAAGAACTACTAAAAAAACTTTAAGTTGTACCTAAAAACTGAAGCTCAGTAGGTCAAACACACACAGGCACTGCATACAGAGAAACGTTGAAAAATGCAAATGTATTCAGCGACTCATCAGTGAGCGAACAAACGGTTTACTAGTTGGGTTGTTTGATTGAAAACGTTTTTCGTCCTGATCTAAAGGAGCCAACAGTTTCTGCACCTCTCAGGTCTTCAGAGCTCGTTCCAGAGCTGAGGAACGTAGACGCTAAATCAAGCAAGCACGTCTCTGGGGACCTGAGGGATCAGACTTGGAAAAACAGCTTATAGATGTATTTTAGACATTTTTGGTGCTTTATAGACCAACAGAAAGTGCAGCAAAAAGTTGTTTATGGAGGTAAAAACAGAGGCGTAAACATAAAACCTTTAAAACATTGGGGACATGCACAACAGAAAAGGTCAAACCAAGTAAAAACACAGAGAAAACAAAAATAACTTTTGGCCGCTGCAAATTCTCACACTGATAAATAAAAGGATTTCTATAGCGCTTAGTCGTACCAACCACTCAAAACACTTCACACTACAGCCACTTTAACCCAGTTGCACTCACATACATACAATGATACGCAGATCGCTAAGCAACCTGCGGTTTAACGCTTTGGCCAGGACGACATTGACATGAGAAAGAAGAAGAAGGCTGGAATTGAACCCAAAACCTTTTGATCGCCATCGTTCTAATCATGAGACCAAATCTGCTTCTACCATCACAAGAAGAAATCCTGGAGTGAAACGTGAAAACCGTGGTGTACTGGGAAGAGAGGAACTGGGATTCAAACCTTCTTGCAGCACTAAATCAATAAAATGGAGAGGCCAGCTGCATTTCCATCGACTGTATAAATGCTCAGTTTGACATTTTGAGCATAAAATTTATTTATGCAAACGGCAATTTGTGGAAAACTAATTTTCCAATAATGTTTTGGGGTAGCAGGAAGTGTTGTTTTTCGGCCATATGGAAATTGATTAATTGCATCAAGAACCGGCGCAAACCATGAAGAAGACGACGACGGGAAGTAGTAGGAGGAAGATGGCTTTAATTTTTTAATGACTTATTTATTCATGTGAACAAACTTATTCACGTGCGATTTTTATTGCATTTCTTATTTAACGGAAACACTGCAATTGCAAAATTATTATTATTATTTTTTTTTGTCAGTGGAATATTGACAGTTTTGCACACATGGAGGCGCAGCTAGTGACAACATGCTAATCAGACATTTAGCGTCTCCCACCATGTCAGATTCTTGCTAAAACCAATCACAGACATGGAAGCGATGCAGCTCTTCAAGCACCCAAAGGGAGTTCTAAAAATTTCATGAGCAAGATCAGTTTTCCATATATATTCAGTATATTTTTATTTCTTATAAACCAGTAGATATATCATGTGCAGCAGAGAGGTTTAGCAGAACCCAGGGGCCTCCATTCACCAGGCCTGAGGCTCAGGCCCCATGTTCATTGAAGGCTTTGCCAAACTAGAATCGAACCGAAACCATAACAGTGATTAAAAAGAAGACGATTAGGAGCAGGAAGCAATGGTGGCAGATGAAGACAGAGGCTGACATGAAGGTTTAAATCAAAGTTACGGACTGGATTGACGATGAAAGGGTCAAATTACCAACATGCTGTCAGTGTGATTATTTAGGATCAGCCAGATCAACAGAAGTACAAATAAAACAACAAAAAATCCAACATTGTCACTTAAAAACCTCACACAGAAGTGAATAAATAAACAAGCATTGCAATTTAAACGGCTAAAAAACCCAGTTTTACAGAAATCTTATCTTATACTGAAACGTTTAATTTAGGGAAAACAGTCTTACAGTAAGATATCACCAAAGCTGGAATATTTTTGTTTTATTAAACCATGTTGTGCTTTCTCTCCTTAAAGAAAAAGCTTTTAAGTTTTTAAACTTATAACATGAGACAAATCATCTGTGAAAAATTCAAACTCCTTCACCTCCTCCCTGTGGTCCTACTGCCATCTGCAGAAATCCACCGCTCTGTCAGAAACAACCAGTCAGATTCAGGAGGAGGGTCTTAGCGTTGTCAATCACTCTTGTATAAGAACATATTCCTTATAAAAGAGTTACACGCTGCAGTCGTAACGGCTTGCAGGTCATTTTAACTTTTGGCCCGTTTGGCAAAAAGTTTGGACACGGCTGGGACTCATTAAAGCATAATAACGTATGGGAATGGTACAGTCAAAGTCCAGGCTTAAAATCCAAGCGAAAATTTGTAGAAATCCTTAAAAGCTGATGGTCACAGGATGCTCTTTCATCCAAAGCTAGAACATTTTTCACGATTTGTGGTTGGAACGTGACGAAACCCAACACGTTTAATTAAAGCAGTTAGCTTTCCCGTTCACATCCTAATGGTCACAAACCGTCTCATTTGAAGTCGCTTTTCAAGTCGACTGCTGCACATCGACTTGAAAAGTCGGGGAAGGAGGGGAAACGGGAGCACAAGCGCAAATGAACGCGGGGAACCTGCGTTCTTGACACTTTGTCCATTGAAAGTTTTCCGAAAAGCTTCAATAAAAATCTAAATGGATTCACAGGAAGTCAGTGATCCAGGCATGAGGAGGAGGATGTGATTTTTATTTAGTTGTTTTTTTTTTTATGGCCCTGGGGATTTGAGGGGGGGGATGAGGGAACTGCATTGCACCGAAAAAGTGCACAGTGTATCTGATTCCTCTTAGCTGGGTGCTCCCTGCGCCCGTCTGATACCGATATCAGTGCCAGCTCTTGCTCTCCTCCTGCTAACACTCGTCACCCTTCCTCCTCCTACTCCTCCTCCTCCTCCTCTTCCTCAATCCTGCGGGGATGCAAAACGCTGGGCAGCTCTCGCCTGTGACAGAAGGTGAGGAGAAGCCTGTAGGAGAAATGTGGAGGGGAGAAAAAAAACACAAACCAGAAGAAGCAAGAAGAAGAAGTAGAAAAAAACCCGGTGTATATAAAGGAGAAAAAGAAAGAGCAAAGTGGGAGTTAGTTGAGGTAAAGACCTTGACAGGGAAGAGGCTGAAAGCAAAACATTCTTTGCTCACCCTCTGTGGTGGTGAAACATCGCAAAAAAGTAGACAGACAGAGAGGAAAAGGAGGACAAGGGCTGGGAGGAGAACACGAATTACAAAGGCGAGGAGGAGAAAAAAATGAAAAAAGACAGAGAGACAGTGACAGAAGGTTGAGATCTACAGGAGCGAGACAGCTGTTGTTGGAGAGGAACAAAAAACAAACAAAAAAAACGGCACAAACAGTGAAAAAGCAGGTCGGTTACACAGCTTCAACACAACTTCTGTTTAGACAAATAAAGCCCCCAGGGCTGTTTGAGCGTCTGCGTTTGTGTGTTTTCACTGCTTCCGCCTTCATTTGTGCATGTGGCTGCGCATGTGCTCCTGTTTCCCCTCCTTGCATGAGAAACACAGTCGACCAACACATGCAGCTCAGGGCGGACGGACGGGGAAGCGTCGAGGGGCAGCAGCTGTGTAGCTAAAAGCCGACCCCATGTTGCAATCAGGCCAGATGATTGCGCTCAAGTGCTCCCCCTGGGGGGCCGTTTTGGCGAGGGAAATGCAGAAACTTGGCAGCGACGACGACGTCAACGAATGCGCTTTTCTTTTTTTTTTTTTTGCGGCCCTGCGTTTATTTTTCACTTCCGCATGTTTTCTGTATTTGACATATAAAAGCAACAAAAGAGGGACATATACTTGAGCCATGTTGTGAATATTGTATTAATGTTGAACGTTTGATTTATTTGAGCTTTTTTCTTTTTCCCTCATACTATATAAATAATACAGGTGCAAAAGAATCGATTCCATAGAGAATCGCATTTTGTTGTCCTGAGAAGTAAACTGATTCAAAATGTTTTCATTGATTTTAATCTGCTTAATTTTTTTTTTTTTTTTTTTTTTGTAAATTATATTTTGAATAATATATTTTTATTTAGGAAAAAGCCAGACCACTGACCTTATGTAATGCTGGTAATTTAAGTCACAGAATTGTATGCAAATTTGTTTTGTTTCAATATAAACTTATGGAATTTGATACATTAAATCCTAGAAGTGTTTTAAGTAAATGTTTTGTTTGTTTACACTCTTTTCCTCTTGTCACTCACACAATTTAGACAAAAACTGTTTCAGAAACGAAAATCCCTTCTGATTATTAAATCAGAATCAGTTGCTCAACAATTGATTTCACAATTGATAATTTTTTTACAACTAGACTTTGTTCCTGAATCAAATTGTTTCACAATTGAAAATCATTTTTATTGAATTGTGACGCTAAAAATCGGAACCGAATCGGATTCACTAAACACCGAAAGATTTGCATGTCTACTAAATACAAAAACCATCATTTGAGCATGAAAACAGTCATTCAGACGACTGCGGATCTCCTTGAATCCTAACATGGTCAAACATTTTCATACTGGCTCAAACATTCACATTGACCTTAAGTATTACTTCAACAAATACATAAAAACTTCTTCTTGCTTTGTTCTGTCTTGACTTAAAATGTAGCTGAAATGGCACAACCCCAACGTTTAAACTGTCCAATTTATCCACGGCACGCAATTGCAGATTATTCACAGAAATCCCAAATATTCCCAGATATATATATATTTTTTGTTATAGACATCTAAAACACCAGAGAGAAAATGCATCTTGGGAAACTGACATTCCCGAAATACCTAGACGCATCACTACTCAACGTTGTCGTTTGCAGTGCAGCCAATCCAGAAGCGCCGCTTATTTTCCTGCCTCTGATTGGCTGCAGTGTCTCCCGCATTCATTTGTGCATGTGGCTGCGCATGTGCTCCTGTGTTCCCCCCCCACCAACGGGTGATAACATCGTCCAACACATGCAGCTAACGGGGCGCACTGGGAGCGTTGAGGGGCATCAGCTGCGTAGCTAAAAGCCGACCCCATGTTGCAATCAGGCCAGATGATTGCGCTCAAGTGCTTCCCCTGGGGGGCCGTTTTGGCGAGGGAAATACAAAAACTCAGCAGCGGCGACGACTTGGACTTGGCCAAACGGCGCCGCTCTTTTCTGCGAGCGACAGGCTCGTGTTTAATCATCACTTCCGCTTGTTTATGCCACAGGCGACATGTCGTTCCACGGAGGAGAACCCCAGCCAACTTTGCTGATGCAAGGTCAAGCGCACAGGCGCACGGGCCCTGGGTTTGCTTTGAAACAGATGTTACCCCCGCACAGATGCTCCGCTCCCCCTTCTCCCTCACACACCGCCCCTCCAAAAAATATATATATCGCTCAAAGAATCTATTGCCTGTGACAGCTTCTGCGCAGGGATGATGTCTGATTAAATTCATATGACAGACAACACAGATTTGACTCCCTGACCAAAGTGCACGCCGCTGGGTATAAAACCACCCCCTGCATGTTAAAACGTGGGAGACCCCGGGCGTTCACACGCCCTCTCTGATTCGACAGAGATGGTTTCACATTTAACTTGACTCTTCTGTTTTTCTCTGTTCTTTTCCCCCCCCCGTCTTACGGTCACATCTTGTCAGGTTTTGTCTGAACAATCCGGCAATTATGAGGTTCGGGGTTCCGTTCTGTCTGAACCTGTCAATGGATCAAAGTCAAATGGGTCTTGAAAAATGGGATGTCTTTCAAAGCCCTTTGTTGCCCATATGAATCAGAGTCTGAACAGAGACGGTTTTGGTCGTTTTTATGTCGTCGGTCTGACAAAGCCGACGCTCAGATGTAGTTGCAGAGTGCAACTAGTCTCTCATAATGTCACTTTCTTCCCTTAGGTTGGCTTTCTACATCCTACTGCATTTTGCTGGGATATTACAAGAAAAATTAAACTTTTTCTATATTTGATAACATAAAAAGCAACAAGAAACGTGGATATGTTCCCACCATGGCATAAATATTGTATTAATGTTGGACTTTTGAGTTGCTTGAACAGTTTTTTCCCCCCTCATTCTATATAAATACTACAAAAGCTCTGGTTTGAGCTTGAAAACAAGTATTCAGATCACTGTGGACTTTCTTCAATCCACACAGAATCAAAATGTGCGTTTAGGCTCAAATACATACATAAACCTTAAATAATATTTACATTTTTTGTTGTGTTTTGACTAAAAATGCATCTTAAACAGCAGAACCCCAGCGTTTAGAGATACAGTCAACTCCGGCCCGTTTGCTCCAGCTGTGTTCCAGTTGTTAAGTTGGGACTCAGAGTTGGGTTTGACCTCAGACCCGAGCTCACAGCATCATAATCAAGAAGACTGAATTTCAACATGGCAGCGCCCATAAACATGGTTTGCAGAAGCTCTTTCAAACATCATCTTAACCTTTACTCTCCATAAGGAAACATCACTTTTAATCTGTGCAGTTTAGAGCTACATGCGCTGCATGTAACACTGATTTAAGATGCACTCTTAATTATATAAAATAAACGTGTCCACCACACCATATTGAAACCATTTTGCCTACCCCATTTTGAGCATGATATGTTAACTGAAACAAAAAATCTGTATTTTCTCTTCTTTTTTATGCACTTCTTGTTACTGGGCACTATTTTATTTTTATATTTGTATTTGTATCATGTTCGAATAAAATTTCATTTCAAAGGCAAAGTTCGCCTTGCATGTTGTAACTTGGAGTGGCTCCCAGTTTTCCAGTGTGAATCCAACTTCAGAGTTGGGTTCCTGTTGATTTTTTTCCCGGCTGAGAAGTCGGAATCTCCCGGTTCCAAGTACGGCTGGATCTCAGCGTAAGGTTTAGCCATTCCTAAATCAGCTTTGATGTTTGTTTTGAAGCGATGTCCTGACAGAATGGTGGAACTGATTTCTCTAAAACTCCTGCCAACATGTGTGTTGGGGTCCCGTTCAGCGTTCTCTAAGTGGGCCTGGGCTCTCAAACCGTGCAGGGATCATTTTTAACCAGAGCTGCCATGCATGAAAACCTCAGAAGCCTTTGACCCATTAGCTATGTTGTGGACAACCCCACCAACCACATGTTGGTGGCGTATGAAAATGCTGGCTTGAAGAATTTGGGAACGGTTGTCTTTTTTTCATAATTTGATCGTCTTTGTTCAACGCACCAGAGACCCCGGTCCCTCACCATGACGCTACTGCCACCACACTTAACAGCTGATAGAAAGTTTGAAGGTTGAGAGACTCACACAGTGCATGTCATCATTGCGACTAAACAGCTCAGTCTTTGTCTTATCTGATGTCTCCAAAACACTTACCCAAGTCAATCAGTCAAAAGGTGAAACATTTAGAGATGAAAGACCTTCAGCCTTCTGGAAATCCCAAACATAAAAGTACTTGGCCAGACTCAAGCCTCTTGGCATCACCAGTTTTCTTTAAATTGAGTTTGGATTAGTTTGTTATTTGGGTTTAAGCCAAATAAATGGACTATGATCCCAAACACACATCGAAACTGAAGTGATAATGGACGATACGGGCCAAACTTTGACCGAAACGGAACCAAACCTAAGCTGAAAATCTATTCTCTGTGTTTACGGGTTCAGTCAGCTAACTGACATCAGCGCCATCAACTCTAAGATCAAATATCTGCCCAGAATTATCGACATGACATTCACATCGACGTGTGCATGCCAACGTCTGTTAAAAACATTAAGCATGTGAAAACTCATTGAAAATAATTTTCACCTTCCTCCAACAAGTGTTACATTTACCCCAAAACAGCAGGAATTAAGCATTTAGCGGACCTAAACCGAATCCGTTACGCAAGCATATTTCTATTTAGGTCTATCAAAGATGTGCTCTGCTTGTTTTCCTTTTAAATGTGTGCTCCAACTCTGTGGTTGTTTGAGTTTTTCTGCAGGCGATGTGACTCAGAGTTGCACAAAAAATAAATAAATAAATAAATAAATAAATAAATAAATAAATAAAAATCTGAGGTGTAGAGAGTGGACAGGAATGGAGACGGTAGGCTCCCCTGTGGAGCTCCTGACTTATTAACCGCATCATCAGTTTAGGATCTCCCTCAACATACAAGGACGCCAAGCAAACACCCTGCAGAGGAGGTAGAAAGTGAGCATATTGTGGCAGATAAAAACAAAAATTGTCTTTGGACACTTTAAAAGGTCAAAGTAGCTTCCATGTGTAATCAAATTTAAGGTAAAACCAAGTGATCAAACAAAGCAGCTGCAAAAAAACGTTCAATTTCAGACACCAGGTTCTTTATTTTGGAGGTTCTGTCTTGATTAACTTTCTTTTCACCGTAGAAACACAGAGCTAAACACAACTATAAACCAGATCTAATAAGAGTTTTATTCTTCTGAGTACCTTTGAAACTTTTAGGTGGAAAAATCTCCTTTGGTTCGTCAAGTCTTCCCTGGATTTGATTTATTTTCTCTCTGTAGCAATGATTTCACGTTTACTCGAATATTACACATTGTGTTAGGTCTGAGCTTCGCCTCAGGTGTCGTTTTTAAAAATAACACATTTAAACTGAGAGCCGGAGTCCAGAGAGCGGCAAAATGAACGAAAAGAGAGAACCGTAATTAAGGCGGAACGGAGAACACAGGCGAACTGCTGTTGGAGGGACGATTGGTAAAAACAAAGCAGTGGTTAGAGTTTTAAACACTAACCTGCAAAAAAATTCTACATCTGAAACACTCTAAATAATCTAAGTTTTTTTTTTTTTTTTTAATAATCAAAGTCTTCCTACTTCCTAAAGAGCGACACTGATCATTTTGAAGCGCTGGTCAGTTCCAAACTGCCCACTTGTTGAAATGCTAAAACATATTAATAAAAAATTAGACATAAGATGTTTTCAGTGTTGAATAAAGTACAAAATATATATATGGAGGTTTTTCTTTTTCTCTTGAATAAAACATATTAGAACACCACCACCATCCAACTCACCTCAATAAGAACTTTAAAATCAGGAAGCCGAAGAGCTTCAGTCTCCTGGTGCCACGTCAACGTTAGCATCGTTAGCATCATTAGCGACAGTTAGCAACTTGTGGTGTTCTTCCTCTTGATTCCTGCAGGACAGACAAAATGCTGTCACACATGCAAAATAAAACCACCTCCCTTTTTACTTCAACATTAAGCATAAAAACCATGAATACACACTGATAAACCTGCATTAGCTCTCTGATAAACCTGCATTAGCTCTCTGATAAACCTGCATTAGCTCTCTGATAAACCTGTATTAGCTCACGTTGGAGTGTAAACACTTCTAGGTCTGTTTAGGCCAGAATAACTTTGTTGCATGTTTATTTTTAGAAGACTATGACATCTAAAAACAATTAAACACAGTCTTTCACATAGAAAAACAGTCTTTCCATTTCCAGTTTAGCATAGAATCCCTGTTAATCTAAATGAAGCTGACATTTTGAGAGAGCAGGAGCGGCCATGTTTCTGCCGTGTTTCTCAATCAGGACTCCATCTTTCTCAATTACAGCTGGAAAGTCATCAGTCTTATTTTCCACCAACATAGCCATCACCCGTGACGACTGTTTCCGCCTCATATCTGCATCCACAGCTTCCTCCTCAAAACGCAGGTCCACCTCCAGGCAGGAAAGTTGATTTGGAGAGCTTTAACAGCTGGTGCCTTCCACTGCCAGCAGCAAATTGAACAAACAGCGAGCCAACAGCTGGTCAACTCCACAAAACGCAGCCTGCCCTACGACTGCAAAGAGGGAAATGAGGAGAACAAAAAACAAAGTAAAACAATGTTTTATTAGTAATAACAAAACTAATTCCATTTCTAAACCATGACTTGGAAATATATAAATATATGCTTTAAATTTGTGGTTATAGTTGGGCAACAAAAAGTTTGCAAACCTTTCCTTAATTTACTACGTTCTGACTACAAACTTTATTGTTTTTCGTTAGTTTGATTAAGTTAGAACATTAGTGAATAAAAGCATCACGAGGAGCCATTAGACGCGTAAATCTGGCACAAATTTTTTAACAACAAAAGAAAAAGTTTAGAACCTAATCCTGAACGTTATCAGGACAATATAGTCAAGCCGCCATTTTTAGCGTGTAAAGAAGCATCACTTCTGGGTATGTCAGCTTCATTTCCTTACATTTTAGAAATACTCTGATCAATCAATAAATCGGGACATTTTCCATGAATAATTTTAAGTTATGCTCAACAGAAAAATCTGCAGACAGGTGAATTTGTGAAAACTGGATGCTGCATACAGCAGTCGTGTCAGAAAATGTGTTCAAGGCTGTAAAAGACTTTAGACTGAGGTCAAGGTTCACTAAGTATGTAGCCAGAGTAACAGAGGAAGGGTTCAGGTCATGTGACCTAAATCCTGTCAAAAATCTATGGCTGAGTTCAAATGCGTGACACAGCTTTGGATTTTTATTCCAAAGAAACTTAAATTCTTATTTTCCTTCCACTTAAAAAAACATACACTATTTAATATTGTTCTGTTGCAAAAAAGCCTCAGAAAATCCTTCCTGGTTGTAATGAGAGAAAATGTGACAAAGTCCAAGCGGTATGAATACTTTTGGAAGGCATTGAAACAATCAAATTTTCCACAGGTCATCATTCATTTATCTTTTAATCATCTGTGAATAAAATTATACTCCCATCAATGTTTGTGTTTGACAAAAAGTTTTTTTTTTTTAGTTTTTTTTTTTTAGTTTTTTTTTTTTTTTAAGTTAACCTAGAGGCCGCAGTTGCTTCCTGGATTTGGAAAATTTGCAGAAACAAGTTTGTAATTTGTCCTTTTTACTGTTTTGTGACCCTACAATAGATCTTCAAAGACTAGATTGCAGTTTCTCCTGTGATTTATTTTTTTATGAGCTCCCATGATAACATAGAAATATGTAAGATATGCGAATACGACGACACGTATGCGCACTTTAGCAGTTAGCAGCTTCCCCCCTTTAGCCATGACTGAACTTGATTTAACACACACTCACCACCATATTTCTCACAAATATATTGCCTGTGACAAAGCTGCGTGGGGCTGATTAAATTTATACGACAGATAGCACAGATTTTACTCTGCGACCAGAGTGAATGCCTCTGGGCATCCAAACATCTTCTGCATCTTAAAAATGAGACGAACCTTAGGCACTGCATTATGCTCTTCTCGAATTGGTTGGATCAAACAAGATTTAAATTGATTTTTTTATTTTTTTACCTTTTTGTCGTATGTCACTATGCATGTCTAAACAGGACCGCCGTCCAGAATTTGTTTTTCCATCTGTGACGGATATAAAACCCATTTCAACAGGAAGAATATATTAACTATGAACCGTCTAAAATGAGTCACAATGAAGCTCCAAGTGACGGGCTAAATTTTGTTTTACTCATTTATTATTTTTCTTTTTTTTTTACTTTTACCTACATTTTTCTACTGGTTTGATTGCTAATACTTTAAATTTGGCAAAAATATCAAAGTTCTTTTTTAATAATAGAGAGCTTTTATGCAAATGGACATATGGCAGATTTGATTAGGCTTCAGGTCCTGCTAATTTGCTGGCTGTATTTTCCCAATTTGAGGAAAGGGCACCTTGCTTTTCTTGTTCTTTCAATCCTCTGGAGCCAACATCGGTCTCTGGAAATATGAATCACAAATACGGTTTTCGTTTTTTTTTTCTTTTCAACTTCCGTTCTTAGTCACAACCAAATGATGGATGAAGTAAAGCTTCTTTTTTTATCCCATTTGAGAAGATAAAATGTTACCCTTTCTAAACCACTGTTTGCCTTCTTTTGAATTAGTCAATTTTCAGCTTTTTTGGCTCTGACTAGCCAGTGAATGCATGTTTAGAAAACGAAAAATCACATCTTCTTTACATTCAGGGATCACAACATCTTTAAGGGCTACCAAGTCACGCTGGCAACACTTTTCTGTGTTGAAGAAAACTCAGAGTTGGCCATTGTCAGCCTGTGAGCTGATTAAAATTTAAGAAAGTTGAAGCAAAGGCAAGAAGATATTGAGAAGGAAGTTTAGGGTGCGAGAGCAGATAACAGGAAGCCTTACTCTCCTACCAAACGCAGGTTAAAAATAAGAATAATTTAGTGATAATCATAACTCATTTGTCATAATTAATGTAAAGAAAAATCACCATTTAATTCAAAACTTCTTTGCAGTTCGTGTCGATGTATGCGTATTTTATTTTGAAGGTGAAGTCAGTTGGGAAAGACATTTTTTTTACCGACAAAATCTGCTTAAATCTGTGATTACACTTTCGACAGCAATGGCAGTGAGTCTGCTCTATGTTTGGGTTAAGTTTGTATATTTTATAAAAGCGGCTTTAGAGATAGTTTTTGTGAATGTGATTGTACCAGGAATTAGCCTATCCCAGAAGCTCATTTTGTTTTGCTGTTTTGGTACTAGCATAGCAACGATGCTAACGATCTAATTAGCATATGAAAAGATCACTAAAATGACTGTCTTAAGTAATGGCTAAAGTTGACTTTTATGCAAGCTTTGTGACACTAGCAATTGTATTTAGTTAATTTATTTCAAATAAGAAAGAGCTAATGCAAATGTGCCGCTTGCGTTTTTACTGATATTAGGAGACTAGAGAAGATCACTCAAGTTCTAAAGTCCTTCCATTGACTCCCTGTAGCTCAGATAATAGGCTTTAAAAGACATTTGTTAGTTTATAAATCACTGAACAACTTGGCACATCAATACAGAACATGTTGCTGTTGTATCAGCCTTCCAGACCTCTCAGGTCTTATTCTACTCTGCATCCCCAGGACCAAACATGGAGAAGCAGCATTCAGTTTTTATGCTCCATTAATCTGGAATAAATTTCCAGAAAACTACAAAACTGCTTCTTTAAATCAAGACTACAATCCCACATGTTAAGAACTGCCTTTGATTAATAACTACAACATCAACAATTGCAGTCTACATTCCAAATTTGTCTTCTTGTATTTTGTCAGTGTGATGTAATCTGTTTTTATAATATTTACCACTTTAAATGGCCTTGATGCTAAGTCCAGGTAAAGCTACCTGTGCTTATCGCTAATGTAGAACACCAAACTCTGTAATCACTTGTTCTTCTTTAATACTCCAGTAAACCCTGCTGTACAGCCGTCGCTCTCTCACACGGCAGGGGTCAGGGTTGGAAAACATGAATGTGTGGTTTACTACGTTTGCTCTTTAACAAAACATCTCAAAGGCTAAGAGATGTTCTACAGGTGACGCTGATGGCAGTTTGATCAATGGTGCCAGACAACATCAACAAGCAGCTAACCTCCTGGGCCTTGCATGCTCTGCTGCTCTTCCTTGTAAATGTTGAGGACAACAAAAAGTCTGCAGTGTTTTTTGGGCCTGGAAAGGCCAAGATCATAACGGGACGTTTCCACCACCTTGTCGATTACACGCCTCAAAGAGCTGAGGACGTTGTAAAAGCAGAAAGAGGTTCTTTCTTCGAGTTGGGTAACACTTTACTCTCTGGCACTCTGCTGAAACTTCTCGAAACTCTCAGAGGGAGAAGTGATGTGACACAAGGAGGATGTTTATAAAAAAAAAAATGACATTGTTGGTGCCAATAACACCAGCACAAACCATTTGCTGCAAATTTGTGAGTATGGATGAGCTTCAGTCTTGTTGAGCGTTATAAATATTCCATTAGACGTCAAGTTTTTCTCGGTGGTGTTGCTGTAGTAAGTCATGTTAAAAACGATGGTCACTTAGTTAAAAAGCTCTATTCAGTCAGTATCAGTTTATCTGTGTTTTATTTTGAAGGTGAAGCAGCAGCTGGCTGGTAAAAACGTTTTACAGAGAAAACCTGCCTATGCATGTTCAACCTTCCCCCGTCAGACCGTCAGTTCCCAAAACAACACAAAAAAAAAAAATCCTTCTAAAAGTGCGTCATTTACCACATTAGTCTGTTTTGTGTTTGTTTTTATTATTATCACTGGGCTACCAGTAATTTATTTAGAGACTTTAGGAAGATCTGGACTTCTCACTCTCTATGCAGTTAAAAAGTGAATGTTGTCTTTTTCACAAAACATTCAGTGTTGATCTATTTTATGACAGAGTTTTAGGACCATACTAAGAAAAAAATCAATATATCACAAGAATAAAGTTTTCATATTATTTAGTTGTTTAGTTAGTTATTAGTTATTCTTATTGTTATGATGAGAATAAAGTCATATTGCAAGAAGAATTATGACTTTAATAATATTTGCTTTATTTATTTTTTTATACTTTGACTTTATTCTCATTGTTCGAACTTTACTCTCGTATTATTTTGACTTCATTCTCATACGGCTTTATTTTTCCTATTGTGGCCCTAATGCTCCATTTGTACTACTTGGATATGAGTGTTATTTATACTTTTCAGAAGTTTTTTTAATCTGGTAATGCAATTCTTTATGCTTCTTCTAACAGAAAATAAGGACATACTAGTTAATTCTGCTCAGATATCTCACACAAAGAGTTTCTTGCTAAAGTAAGATTGAACATAATAGCATTTAGCTTTAGAGAAGAACAAAACAATTAAATCTGTCCATGTTGTCTTTTAATGTCTTTAGATTTTTTTAGCGCACTCATTAGTTGAGAAACAGTGTTTTCAAGATGAGAGGATTCCCAACAAAAGTTACTAACGTAACAGACTGGAAAGAAAAATAAATAAATAAATAAATATAAATTGTGTGTGCTTTCTTAGAATGTGTTTATTCAAAATGTAACTTATTTTTCAGGAGTTTCAGACAAACTAGGAAAAAAGCATTTGCACTACATTCACCATCGTCATCATAACTGAGGTAACATTCTGCTGCTGTAGTTCAGCTCCTTTGTGACATGGAGAACTCCAGTTTGTCTGAAACTGTTCACATTCCAAAAATCGTAACTGCGCCAGCTTCCATAAAAACGTTTGAACAGCCCCACCAAAGATGGATCGACTCAACATCGCTCATCTCTCCAGGTTATCTGTTCGTGCAATCTTACATATCCAGAAGAAAACCATGACCTGTCATGAGGGCAAAGATTGCAGCCATGCTGCATCAAGTGATCAACTGAGCTCCGCTCAAAAACCTCAACATCATCAGTTGGGTTTCCATTGACCATGTAACTCTTTTGCCGCTAGGATGAGGTGGTGTCTTTTGGCCGTATCAAAATTGGTTTATTTTACAAAATGGTGATGGAAACATAAGTCACATGATCAACAATCTGATCTTGACAGGAAGTAGTTGGAGGATGATGGCGGGAGCATGTTTATGACTTCTTCATGTGTTTATTATTTACTGGAAACGCCACAATTTGCTAAGCTGTGCTTTTTTGACATTAATGTAATCTTTACGCACATTTGTTATTGAATCGCAGCAATTGATTACCTTTTACTAAGTCATGTTGTAGCTTTGCTGTCTTTTGGGATCAGCAAAGCAGAAATTTTGGACGTACTGAGAAATAATGAAAATCAGAATAACAAAAAAGTCGTTCACCTCTGCTAGAAAATCAACGTTCAGTGTTTCGTCAAGCTCATACCTTTTATTTTTTCCAACCATCTGCAAGAATTTAATGTATCATCACACTGAGACGAGAGCACAATATGAAACAGCATTTTCTTTTTTTAAAAAACAATCCCACACAAGTTTAAGAGAAGACAATATGATTCATAAACAGGATGAGTCATCCACCAAGTGTTTGTTTGCCTGTTGGGATGCGGCTGCATATGAAGCAGAAAAGCACCAAACAAGCCTCGCATGAGGCAGAGGGAAACCTTAATCACTTTCTGCTGTCTGGCAGAGGTTGAAGACATAAAGTGAACGGCCCTGCTTGTCTCTTCGCGTCTCGCCCTCGCTAACCTGAGCCCTTGTGTTGTGAGGGACACTAAAGCTGAGGAAGTTCAGTATAGCCTCATTATGTCACTGCTCTTCTCTAGATAATGCATTCATGCCTCAGAATGATTCAAAACTTCAAAGTACCCTTATGATGTGTGCAAAACCTGTGGTGCATATTTTAAATGTAATTTGATTTAGCTTCTGTTGCTATGTGAATTGCATGTCCAGTTTCTTGCCAAAGTATTCTTTCCCTATTGGTGTCGTTGGTATCATTAAGTCCAAGATGATACAAATACACAAAGTCCACAGCACATCTGCAGATCTACCAAGACCAAGGGGTATCCTGGAGAGATCATGTGACGGGACAAGTTTTAATCGTGGAAGCCACAATTCTGGCTTTTATTGAAATGTAACAGGAAAAAAATAATAAAATAAAACTGAAAAACATCCCATTTAAAGTTCATCGCAAGCCATTTGAAAATGTGTAAGAGTGTGGTCAGGTTACCATTCATATTCCCCTAAACCTAAACATACTGTCCTCATGGGGAAACATGTTGATGGTAACATCGTTCTGTTAGGATATTTTCTTCAACAGAGAAAAGAAAGCTGCTTAGAGAATCAGTTACTTCCTGGAGACATGGACTATCTTGAGGTTTTAAATTTTACCCAGAATTTGCCCACGGTGAATGTAATGTGTCCGTTCGGCGCTATGAAGCTTACCAGAAATTGCCTGTGCTGTAAACGACCATCCTCCACTACAAAGAGAAAGGTGTTGAGCCGAACGAGACAGCTGTTAATGTTTATCCAATATTTGGAAGCGTGGCCAACACGGACTGAAAGGATTCGTTCACTTCCTCCAATGACATTATCAAAACTACAGGCAGACTACAATTCCAAACCGGCGCAGAAAATCAACGTCATCGTTTGCTGATTGGCCCGGATGAAATTCTACCTGAGGAATCCAATTCAATGGGAGAAATCCCAGACAGAGCTGTGAAGGGAGATGAGGATCCGCAAAAGTAACAGGATAGTAAGTGACCAACCAGGAAGCACTGAATAAAAAGGAAGCAAGGATTCATCTTCAGAGACTTAGATCTCGAGTATCTGTAATCAAGTATATGGAGGTTTGATAGTGGAAGAGAATAAAAAGTCAGTTTACTGGGGATTGTTTCACCCACATAACGTACAGAGGAGGAGACTCTACCTACTGGAAAACGTGGACGATGACGTTAAGTAGTTCAGAAAATCCAGTAGCAGGATAAGCCGGTTCACACTAACTACTAAAACAACCAAAGCTTCACCTGGTGGAAGTGAGCGACCACTTTGTACATTATCCAGTAACAATAATAATAATTCATTTTATTTCAAAGAGCCTTTCGGGACACTCAAGAACACTGTACAAAAACTAGCAATTAAAAATAAGAAACAGATGCTCAGCGGTCAGGTAAACAGACCCGGTCAGCAATGGCAATGAGATTGAACAAATTAAAAATGTTTACGGCAGAGCAGCAGTTGATGTAGGAGCAGAGTGGGGAGGGACAGAGCTGTGGAGTAATACGAAACCCAGGAACGGTGAAGATCGTGACTGTATCGGAGTGAAGGTTCACCATCCAGCAGTGACCTCACACCACTATAGATTAAAATACAGTAGAATGGTTTGACGAAGCTTTAAAAAGATTTCCATTGAGCTCGTCTATTAAAGTATATCTTCTGGTTCTGGTCTGATTTGCATCCCCAGAACCAAACATGGAGAAGCAGCATTCAGCTTCTATGCACCACAAATCGAGGATAAACTTCCGGAAAACTGCAAACCAGTCGAAACACTGACTGAACGACAAAATACAAAAACATATTTGATTTGTATTTGCTTGATGACTTTGACAATGGCACTTGACAAAACGTGTTTGTTGGTTGTTTCATAATTGATGACATGTTTTATGATGTGAAGCACTTTCAACTGCCTTGATGCAGAAATGTTTTATCCAAATAAAAAGCCACTGAAACAAATTGAACTCTGTCTAAAAACATGAAAAGGTTTGAAGAGTGGATGAATGTTTCTACAAGGTAATGTGTTATTTCAGGGGGGCGACTGAACTGTCACCTTCTTCTCTTAAATAAGAGCATTGCTCTGTTTTCTTTAAGTGAAGAAACAGCGGTGACAGGGACGTAGTGAACATGGCTTCACTATCATTTTGTTGCTCACACAGTTTACGCAACCGGGGTTCTGCCAGAGCCTTTTCATCTTCTTTACCCAGATTTATTTGCCCTGCGTGTAATTCGAAATGCTGACTATATGTATGCATTTCCCCCCTCTGTGTTTGCAGTGTGAAATGCTGCCCTGAACCGGTTCATCTTCAGCGCTCGTTCACATTTCCATTTCAGTCATGTATCAAACATTTTTCTTTCAAAGCGAACACTTGTATGCTCGTCTGCCAGCTATTGTGTCACAACTCGTGTGGATTTATGTTGAAAACCACTGTGAGGATTGCTGATAAGTGTCTGCTGGAACGGGATAAACAGTCATTGGTATTTGAAACTGTCAGTCCGTCATGCGATTGAAAAGGTGAATTAACATATTTTAAGACCAGTGAAGGGTGAATTCAGCGCTTTTCTCTTTGGTTCAAATTAGGGATTTTTCACAGCCGATACCGATATCTGATACTGTATCGGCCGATCCGATCCAATACAGAAAAGTGTTGAATTGACTTAAAACACTTTTTTTTTTTTTTTTTTTACACAGACATTAATGTAATAAATTACAAATTTATGTGATAACTCTGCTCTGCTCACTGTTTATTTAAAGGGTTAACATTATGTATTTTATAGGCACATAGAGCAATTTTATGGCACAATCAATTAAAGATGTTAATTGAAGTTGTCATAAATATGCTACATATATCAAATATGGCTTAAAAGAAATTTGACTAAGTAATTTAATGCTAAGAATTTGGGCCTCTGCCTCTTTAAAACATTCCCGCTCTTTCTGAAACCTCAGGAAGTCAGAAAGTGCAATTAGAAATTCTACATATAACATAAAATAAATAATAAAGCATAATGTCACTTAGTGCACAAAGCATAGAATTGGCTAAATAGATCTGCCCTTATGTATCAGGCGCATTGTCATATTGCCTCATCTAAAAAAAAAGTTCAATCCAGTAACTGATTCAGATATTAATGTTGTTGTCGCTGCATCTCTAATTTAAGTAGTCCTGAACAGTTTATCTGACATAAACTAGTATGTTTCCTACTTAACTTCTAGTCTGCAAGGTTAAGTCAAAGACATCTTTGTGAACTACGGAAAAAATGTTTCAACCTAAACTGAAAACAAAGTGTGCGCTCGACAGCTTTCTGAACATGCTTTAGACAGCTACAAAGGAGGAAAAGGAAAGAGAGAGAGATGGTTGGAAATAGCTCAAAGACCCAGAGCTTCTACCGAATTCTCAGATCTGTCAGAAGCCGAATTGAGCTCACGTGCAGACTCCCACAAGCGTGGCGGTGCTTCAATTATGTGAAAGTTTGCTGCTCAACCTGAAGACACAGTTAGTACACTGGCTGTTCATGAACATCTGCTTTGATTCTCTGCTCATCTCGTCTTCACAGGTTGGTAGTTGCCCTTTCTTGTCCCCCTTTTTTTCGTATAAATAGCATAAGAATTTGTTTTTGTTGTTGCTGCAGTCCATCCTGAAGGGTGATGTTGGTTTCTTCTGTAAGAATCGAGCAATGCGAGTCCATAGGTGGCTCACAAATTCGATCTTCTTCCCAGGTTTGCTGGGCTGTCAGTGCTTTGCAGCTTTGTGGTGTGGAGTTATTTTACAGTTCTAGTACAGAGCCCGTCTGATGGGAGGAGAAAACACAACAAACTTGTGGCCAAAACTTAATGTCTCGTGGGAACGACTTTTTAAATTCGTGACCACGACTGAATCGCTAACACTTGTTAGATTATGTCGTTCCCACAAATTAAACAAGTTGTCCCCATTAGTTATAACGTTGTGGCCACAATTATTATTATTTTTTCCATGTCACCAGAGGGGCTCCGTAGCCTGGTCTTTGTTTCTGCCCAAATGTATTTCTTTAGAGCCTTGTTCATGACCAGTAGTGGTACTAAAGTACTCAACTTTTCTAAAGGTATTGAGACTCATGGTCAAATATTACTCAACTGCAAGTAAAAGTTACTCGGTCAAAAATTTACTGAAGTTAAAGTACTGAGGTACTTTGAAAATACTCAAGTTTCAGAAGTACAACGTATATTTTCTGTATTATTTTCTGACTGGTTTTATAGAACCTTGCTGGAACCGCCTCATGATGTATTGACATGTAGAACCACTCTGATACAGAAAGTCTGTAAAAACCCGTAAAAACTTCAGCATGAAGACTGATTTAAAAAGGTCATCTTTTTTAGTTACTGAAAACGTCTTCACTCTCCTGCCCCCCACCCCGCATGCTAAGATAAAGCCGCTGGTTTCTTGAGTTTCTCCACCGTCTCCATTCTGTTTGAGTGAAAGCGAGGAGCTCAGTTTGCGACACTTAACCAGAACTCCAAATCCCAGGTGTGAGCCGTGGCTGTGATTGGTTCTCCGTCTTGTGAGGAGCATCCAAAGCTACGCTGAGCCTAAAGGAACAAGTAACGACAAGCTTCGTAGAAATGCAGCGGAGTCACAGGTTATACGTTCCCCAAAAAATTAAATACTCAAGTGAACATACTCAAATGTACTTAAGTACAGTACTCATCTTTCTGTAATAGGCAAACCTCTGAGTCCCCAGGTGAAGCTGCTGCAGCTTGATGTCAGCTGTCTTGTGAGGGTTAGCCGAGTTTGTGGCTTGAGGGTTTTGATGTAGTGATGACAGACGGTCTGACAGGACTTAAGGCTAATACTTACAAAGGACCACAGTGATGTAGTGTAACACACACATCCTCTCTTACGATTAACACACACACTGGTCAGGTGCTGCTGCTGCAATCCATCAAAACAGAAGAGATTCCTGAACTTCTGTCAAATGGTGGCTTTCTCTGTAGCAGCTAAACTAAAACACATGACTGACAAAGACATCAGACAATGGAGATGTGATTTAGCCTTAGGAACAGGAGAACACTGACTTTCTATGGAGAGCACTGACTTGATCTCTCCTGAGTTGCACTTCAGATGCCTTTAATTTTTAAAGTTCACATGTGTGCTGGATATCATTGACTAACACTGTGAGTAATGAGTGACCCGAGGTAGTCTAGAAAAGGTCTTGTCTTCATTAGCTAATGAACCTTTAGTCCGAAAGGCATTTTTTACATTTTAAATTTGGATAAATAACAACACCATTATTTACTAAATGTCTCTTCATGACAACAGTCATAAACATTCATGAAGACGCCTTCATGCTTATGACTGTGTCACGTCAATTTTGTGCACCCCCCTTCAAGTAAAGTGTTACCATTATATTTTTGTACTTGGGTATTATCAGTCAGATTTGTAAAATTATTCATTATTATGTTAGCAAACATAAAATTCCAGATCCTGCAATTGTGAGCGAAACCTCTGTATGTATTTTAATGCTGCAGGCCTGAAGCCTTTTCTCTGCTGACGTAGTTTTTTTCTGAGCTCCCTCCCACCACCCGCTTCCAGTGCTCAGGCCTCCAGCCGCTGTCCCCAAAGCTGCAGGTTAGGCTGACTGGTGACACTAAATGGTGGTGTGAATGTGAGCATCCATTGGTGTCACTCTTTGTATCAGTCCAGGGCTTCACTGGCGACCTCTCCGGGGTGTTACCTCCCTTTCGCTCTCTGTCAGCTCGAATCAGCTCAACGTGTTTCTCCACCACTGCCGTTTTTGTGATCAGACCTGCCCTGTCAAGATCTCCCTTCTGTCTCAGACATGCGTAGCCATTACTTTGTAGCCACGGTTTCAATTTTGAAACTGAAAATCAAAGCACGTGCAGAAGCAGTGTCTTAAGGCCATCCGTCCGTCATCCATTTTCTTCCACTTATCCCGAGTTGAGTCGTGGGGTCAGGAGCTTAAGCAAAGAGGAACAGACTTTCCTCTTTCCAGCCACTTGGTCCAAAGTGAGACCATATTAAGATGTTATTTCATATTGCATTATATCTATACCCACTTCTCTTTGCAGAGTCGCACAAGGTTGATGCCTTTGCTGCGGCAATCAGTGGGGAACCGTGAGTTCACCCTGGACAAGTCGATGTCAAAACAGATGACCAAAGTGTGTCACCATCATAACAACGATTAAAACAATAAAAATAAAACAGACATATTAAACAGAAAACACGTTGAGTATAAATACCAAAAAAACAGCAGCTCAAGCTGTATTAAAATCAAGTGGAAACAGATTTTTAAAGGTGTTGTGATGACTTCCTGAAGGCGGAGTTTCAGAAAGAGCAGAGGTTTTTTAAAGAAACAGAGGCCCAGTTTTGAGGCATCAAATTACAAAGTTAAATTTCTTTTAAATCATATTTGATATAAGTAGCATTTTTATAACAACTGAAGTTAACATAGTTACTTGATTGGGCTATGAAATGACACCAAACCCAGCTCCACGGTTTAAAACAAAGTTTAAAACAGAGTTTGACGGTTTAAAACAGAGTGAGTTTGTGAAACCTTTGTTGAAGAGTTTTACTCTGTAACAAAAAACTGTAATGTTTAGTTTTTCTCTGAGTTACAGTGAAAGTCCCCCCTCGTTCTTCCTAAGCCAGTCTCGTGTGCTTCCTCAGAAGGCAGGTCTCGCCCAGAGACTCGCCTTTTCCTCTGGACTTTTAGAAAGACTTCACCTTTTCCCATTTGTAAGCGAATTAACTTTATGGAATGCACTTTTAAACTAAACTCAGTCCTTTCAGGAAGTTAGTGTGTGCGTAAAATAACTTGTGGAAATGCAAAACCTCTTTCTCACACACACGCTGTTCTGTTGGTGATAAATCTGCAAGTACGTCCTTCTTCCAGGAGGTGCAATTATGCCTGACAAATTTAGACCGTCTACCTGCTCGCACAGTGGTGACGACTCCTGTCATTTTCTTCCAGTTGATAGTAAAATTGCCTAAATGCCTTGTTACCAAATTGACTCCAGCAGACTTGCTCTGCAGCCGATGGAAAAGCGTCAGTGAGGCGTAAAAGTGGCCTATTTCCGCCCTGGATTGACAGACCAGCTGACAAGAAAGATGACGAGCAGATTGGTGCTCTCATTCAAAGGTTTGAGGAGCAGAGAGCAGCAACTTGTCACTGTGAAACGTATCGGCACAAACAAGTGGGGGCCATCTTTGTGAGGCCTGATGCCTCGCTGCGGTGAAAGTGAGCATCTGTGCCGTTCAATTAGCTGGCGGGTGTTTACGTGTAGAGATCTGCTGTGGGTTGAGAAAGTGAAACAACCAGAGGGTTTTTTTTGTTTGTTTTTTTTTTGTTTGTGCTTACTAACGCAGCCAAAAAAAAACAAAAAAAAAAACAGGAATCCTTCACTAGTCTGGAAAATTTGCTTCTATGCTACAGTGTGACATAAACACAAGCGGCCATTTTGTGATCGCTCTTGTGATTTGGACTGTTGGAAAGAAAACTATGTGCCACCACAGCTATAAATGTTACAAAACAGTTTAAGGGTATTTTCACAACTGAACATCCGGTTTGGTTGGGGACCAAAACTGCAACATTTATTCTATTTTCAGCTGGTGTGGTTCATTGTTACACTCCACTGCGTCAAATTATCCAAACCGGGGGAACATTGATTGGAGTTTTTTGGCCAATATCCAATTACCGGTCTTTAAAACCCTGATCTGCCAATTCTGACTTTGGCTGATACCATTTTTTTTGTCTGAAATATCGTCCGCTCAGCAACTTTCTTGCTATATTTAGCAACAGTGGGGTGACTGTCGTTAATTGTAAATGTGCAGATGTGACCTGGTGGTTGGATCTCAGTCAGTCAAACCTTCCTCTTGGGAGAGCAGAAGAAGATGGTGACTGATTTTTAGACCAGCTTCACGTGTAACTGTTGGCCGATCACCGATCTCCCTAAATTAAGGAAGTTGGCACTAATGAATCAGTGCACCCCCTAATCCAAACACTTTGAAAAACTTGTTCACCTCCTTGCCTGTGGTGGCGCTGCACCAAGACCCACTGAAGGAAATGACACAAAATCTCTGAAGGATAGACTGAGCGCAACTTTAGAAAACGTAAACAACAATGGAGTGGCGTCAGATTTTAGCCGTTTTAGGTTTTCTCTTTTGTCTTTGATAACCACAACCTATTTGTCCCTGTAGTGCTAGACACATGCATTTGTTTTGGTTGTATTTACCCAGAATGCCCTGCTTTTGGGGAGCGGTCTTCGATCCGCTTTTCATTCACATATGCACTTGAACCGTGCCAGAATTCACTTTAACCGAACCGAGACCAAGGTTTTAGGCAGACCAGAGTTTGATCACTCATTCACACCTCCCCAAACGAAATGGACTTCCCAGGCAAACGAACCAGAGCTGGATTAAAGCGGACTAAACCGGGCTGGTGTGAACCAACCCTGAAACATCGCATTCAAGGCAATTTTTCACTGTGATTCAAAAGGACACTCGTCGGCACGTTTGGGCCGCTGTAGTAAGTACATCACGTTCAGCATATAGCAAATCATCTGCATTTAATCTAGCAGGCCCTTTTCAACACTTTACTGTTTAGTGAGTTCAGGACCTGACATTTGAATCAGGTCATTAACTTATAGGCCAACTGAGTGTGCCACTCTGCCAGCATGTAGTTTGACAATGCCACAGCATCCTTTTGCTGCAGTGGACACTGTTTAACAGCTGTGCAATTTTCTTTTTTTTTTTTTTTTGGCCCAAAGAACTCGAACTGCTATTTCTGTAATGTGACATAAGAGACTAAGATTGGCAACAACAGCAACGGTCCAAACATGGGTTGCAGCAAACGGCGAGATGCAGAATCTGGCCTTTTCACGTGGCCGCAGTGCTGACATCCCCGATAACATGATCGCCGTTGTCATGCAGAACTTCTCATCTCCGACCAGATTCTGTCTGACACTGCGGACAAAGAAAATTATTCTTCCTTCTGGTCCCCCGAGGTCAGACTGAATCTGCTGATTCTTTCCTTGTTGTGTAAGCACTAAGTGACCCACGCCTGGCACCGGTTCTCCTCGGCGACATTCACCGTGTTACAAGCAAACAACAGGTACTTCCTGGGCAGTGGAAGTGCGATTCGGCTGCCCGCGACGCGCTAATCTGATTTAGCGCTTTCTGTTCCTCACATTTCGTGTGCCTGCCACCGGCGCCTGTCGAGAACATGCATCACGCCGAGCAAGAGAGAAGCAGAACCACTGACACGGCACCATCTGCACACGCAGGTAGCAATCTGCGCCGTCCTCGCCAAGTCCTGGCCTGAAATCAGTGTCTTCCAGCGTGCGACTTATTGATTGAAATCTGCAGCTGCTCTTAAAGGTAGCTGCTACGAGTTTAAAGGGAAGAGGGGAACTACAGCCCTGCTTCTCGCCCATAAATTTCCAAGATTAATGGCTATAGAGACAAAAAGCGGAGAGACTATTCAGAGACGGAGATGCATCGTTAAAGGATTTCACTTAATTATGTGGGAACTACTACACATTTATTTTCATGAGATATTCAACCCAATTTCAAAGTAATATAAATGGATGTGTTGTCATTTCAAGACAAGGATTTGTTAACTTGTTAGTGTCATTAGGAGAAAATCTTGGTTTGTTTTGGGTTTTTTTTATCTTTGATGTTGCAATTTTCTTTTAACATTTTGAGTCATTTCTGGTGCTAATTTGTCTTGTACCACTCAGTTTCTGTCCTTTTCTAAAACATTGTTAGCCTTTGAGAAATAGTTAAAAAGGCAATCCTATGAAATTTTAAGTAAATGTAAAATGTTTTACAAAATATCTTAACTCCTTCTTAGATGTGTTATTTGACCCAGATTAGGATCAGAAATACAGTTCAATACAATGAATAAAAACAACATTCTGAAGAAAATATTATGCATTTAAATTTATGAAAAAATAAAAAAAATTCCCTTCTCACCCTCCGCGAGTGGTCTCTCTCTTTCATCCTCTGAGCTCGGGTCCTCTACCAGAGGCCTGGGACTTTGAGGGTTCCTCCAGTATCTTGGCTGTGCCTAGAACTGCACATTTCTGGACTGAGATGTCTGATGTTGTTCCTGGGATCTTTTTTAGCCACTGCTCCAGTTTGGGGGTGTCTGCCCCGAGGGCCCCGATGACCACAGGCACCACTGTGGTCTTCACCTTCCAGGCCTTCTCCAGTTCCTCTCTGAGGCCCTGGTATTTCTCCAGTTTCTCATGCTCCTTTTTCCTGATGTTGTGGTCACTTGGTATTGCTACATCCACCACAACGGTTTTCCTTTGTTCTTTATCCACCACCACAATGTCCGGTTGGCTCGCCATTACCTTTATATATATATATATATATATATATATATATATATATATATATATATATATACATAGTTTCCAAGAGAAATCCACTGATTAGATATGGTTAGGTAGATGGGTATGAAATGTTAGCGGTTAGCTGCCACCTAGAAGGAAAACAAATATGAAACATTATCTGAAATTTGAGTTTTGTGAGACAATACTTGTTTTTAAGACAAACTACTTCTCAGTTCAGCATTTAAGGTTGTAAGTAACACAATGGCTACATTTCCATTACAGATGTGCGTAAAACTTGGTTGATATTCCTCTAACTTAAAAAAAACAAACAAACAAAAAAAACAGAAACATTTCGCGGTGTTTGTATTAAATAAGAATTGCAAATAAAATCACACGTGAATAAGATTGTCCATGTGATGAAAGTCATGCTGTGCCATCGTTCTCCAACTACTTGTCTTCTTCTTGGTTTGCCTCAGTGGGAACATCCAGCTATTGATCATGTGGCTCGTGTGAAGAAGTTTTTCCATTGCAGTTTTGAGACGGCCAAAAAAAAAAAAAAAAAACTCAACTCATCCTAGCGTTGAAACCTTTTATTGAATGACATGTTTTTTCAAAATCAGAATTTTTCCATTTAGCAAATTTATGCCAGAAATGTGAAACTGCACAATTATATGATCAATGGAAACGCAGCTACTGAAAGAACATAGTTACATGTATGTCATGCAAAATCTACTTTTTTTTAGCCTTACATAAATTTTTGGTGTACTTTGAGTGTGTGAATGCAAGAAACTGAAATATGTTCTCTATTTAATTTTTAAAACTGTGTCTGGTAAATGTATTACACCCCCAATATTAAGATAGTCAAGATGGAGTTAATGTACAGTCTGATGTGAGACATTAAGTACAGCTGCTGTATTGAGATTGAGTTAGTTGTACATTGATGTGCATTTCAGTCATGGACTCTTTTAATGTGAGGACTTTTTTGTCCTACGCTTACAAAAAATGTAAATTAAAGAAGGACTGAACTGTTTTGGATGGGACATTTGTGTGCAATTAATTGTCCTTGTAAGCTGTGATTTGTTTTTTTAAAGTTGCTAACTTTAAGAAAGCAACAAAACGACTGAGTTGCTCTTTTCAGAAAGGACACTCGTGTTATACAATAAACTGTTTTGTCCCCAACACATCGTGAAGCTCAACACCAGAGCTCCATTTTCAGTAAATTCTCCACGGGATCCAAAAAGACGTGGCCCGCGTTCAGGTTTTGTCTTGGCAACTCAGATTCTGTGGCAAAGACGCCTCACTGTGGTGGCTCGTACAGGCTGTCACAGTCCCTCTAAATACAAGCTTCCAAACGAGATTATATTAAAGTCTGTCTGACCTTGTTGAACAGTCATCACTCTCCTTGTACAGTGTGTACTTTCTGCTTAACCCACCACTGGCACAAATAAAAATACCAGTTGAAGAATAAAAATGGAGTGTCCAGAGATGGATTCACATAAAACTTGCACATGGTTAGTGTTGAGTTTGTTGACCCTGAGCCCGTATTACTGTTGGGTTCCTCCATGTTTTTTTTTTTTTTTCCCCGTACATCTTTCGCCACTTATCCACTTATCTTATTGTGCTATTTCAACTTTTCAACTTCGACCATATTCTGCTCTTTCAGGACGTTACTGTGACGTCTTTTGGTCCTGATGTCGTCTATGGTTTATGTAACATTCAGCTTTGTGTGATCATTTGAACCCCATTAAAATGAGTGTGTGGGCCTGTGCCACTTTATACTTACATTCCCGGAAAACAGGAAACATTTATTTTGTTGTCTGAGATGCCAGTAAATGGTAATTTTACTCAACATTTCTCTACTATGTTTGTTCCAACAAGACAAATCTAATCAAATAAAAGGGTGGATTATTTTATTGCATAAATGAATAATATCTCTTCATACTTTTTAAACGTGTGCCAATAACCGGAGGGCGTTGTAAGAGATGCAATAACATGAGACAAACCAGGTGGTTTTACCATTGCCAGGCTGATTTATTTACTTGAGGTCCCTGGCAGGGAACCCACTTCTGGTTTACTGAAACAAACACAGAAAATAAAGCAAATAATAAAAAACCCTCCATAATGAACTTATTTTAGCCTCATTGTAGCCTCACATGTATGACACCTGCAGAATTTGTAATAAAAATGTCTGGACTCTGTTGGTTCTAAAGAAACAACTTCTGTGTTTTCAAAGAGTTACCATTAAAGTAAAGTAATTTCTTTAGAACTGGCCGAGTCTAATAATCTATCTAGAAGTAGTTCTGCCTATAAATTTGTCCACATAAATGAACCTCAGTTTAATTCATAACAGAAAGTAGTGGTTGTTTTTTTTAAAGCAATCTGATTGGCTGACATAGGTTTTAGCATTGCGCTACACTGCCCCCTATGGGTTTGGCATGTTTAAAACATCGTTCAGGGACGGATTTGTGCATGTTCATGTGGACAAATGCTTTTTCTGAAAGTGGTCCAGTGTCTTCGATGTTTTAAACGATGAGCCGAGATATTCGTTTTCACAGGACTTATGCAAGTTTCACCAGCTCAAATTTAAAACTTTTTAATACCATTATGATGTAATTTAAGACCTAGTTCGCCAAAGAAATGTACAAACACCCAGTGGTGTTATCTCCGCCCAGTGTCTGCAGAACCCCACATGCAACACATACAGGAAACCCTGAAGAGGCTCTGAAGCCAATTAGCATCACATCAGACACAAACGCATCAAGCTCTATCTGCTTTATAAGGAAAGTGTTTGAAGTTTGTACCTCATGAGCCACCATAGAATGTTGCTCCTGCTCCTCTGGCCCATTCGTCCAATGCTGAAATACACAGCAGCAGTTTGAGACCAAAGCTAAAGTTGTTTTTTTTGGGGGTGGGGGGTGGGGGGGATTGTAGGATTTTGCTCAGTTTTTCTTTAATATTTAAAGCTTGTCTGTTGACTAGAGTGTCTGCATTCATATTTATAGTACATTTGCATCTGTGTTTCAATACAACAGCATTAAAAATATCTTTTATTTCAGTAATTTAGCTTTGAGCTTTTCTTTAATGTTGGTGATCATGGCTTACAGCTGTCAAAAAAGTCAAATCTTTTTGTAAAACCATTTTCCTTTTTCTAATCTACACTTCCTTGGAAAGTGGCAGATGTGTGAACCAACACATCTGGGTCAAAATTCCCCTTCTGCTTGGCAGCTGCTTTATTAAATACACTCTTTACATAGCTGGCAAATCAGCAAATATTAGGCCAGCAGTTCAATACACTTCTGCATATAGACATGGTAGAAATGACTTGCTGGAGTTTAAATGGAGCTTCAGAGTTGGGAGGAAAGGGAGATGTGAGTGACTTTGAACAGAGCATGATTGTTTCTGCCAGATGGGCTGGTCTGATTATTTCAGAAACTCCTGATCCACTGGGATGTTTCCTCACAGCCATCTCTCTGGTGAACAGAGGATGGAATGAAAACGAGAAAATATCCAGAGAGCAGCAGTCGTGTAGATAAAAATGTCGTCTTGATGTTGGTGGAGACTGGGCCGACTGGTTTCAAATGACATTAATGTTGGTTACAACTAAGGTATGTAAAGTAATGTCCCTGTAATGGACAAGACAGAGGTCAGTGAACCAGACTAGGTGCAATGCCTGTGAGCTAAAGGGAAACTGAGGATACAATCCACGTAGGTTTGCCTAAATTGAACAATGAAAATGTAGGAAAACGTTGCGTAGTGGTTTTTCATCCCTCCACTGAGAAGAGATAAGTGCCGAGCCGAACGATCTGGCTGCTGATGTCGGTTTTGTTAATTTCCTCCACTGCTGCTGCTAAAAACTACAGGCAGACTACAAGTCTAAAACAGGAAATGGACGTAATCGTTAAACACTTCTTTTCTTCACTGAATAATCACATTAAAATTCTACTGGAGCAATCCAAGTGAATGGGGGAAAAAGCCCAGACAAAGCAGCTTGAAGGGAGATTGGAATCAAGCAAAACTGCGTAGGAAAGATAAGGCCAGACTATGTAGGAGGGGACTGTGTTTTAAACCTTGCCATGTTGCACTCATGCCCACGATTAGAGCTATGCGCTGTCTTGGTTAATATGTACGCTGTTGTGATTTCATGATATTTTGGCAGGATTGTGACACCATACAGTAGATTAAATGATGGATGATTAAAGACCTTTCTGAGTCCAGCAAGTGGATGATATTAGCATGGTGTACCTAATAAAGTGATAGGTGGCTGTACATCAATGTGGTGATCAAAAAAAAAAAGTTGAACAGTTTGAAAGGTTACAAACAAGAGATTTCAGTGAGATTTGTAATCACGTTTACCTCAGAGGAACCCATTTGGATGCTGGACTAGACCAGAGCCGAGCAGACGGAGGCTTTGATTTAGTGGCAGAGACAAAACCACAAAGGTTATAACTTGTTTCTGTCTAACAGCAAGAGAAATAAACACTACCCATTGTGACACAAATCACAGAAGGAAATGTGCAGGGTACATAAACATTTCTGCATGTGCATAATCGATGTGCGCACAAAAGATTTACTCGTATTTACCTCAGACTTGTTCGTAAGCGTCGCCAACTGAGGAGGTCATCATTTAGCAGAGCTCCCTCGTTGCTCTCCGTTGTTATTTTCCCCTTTTCATCGATCCAGAGGTCGGCCTCATTAAGTTTTCGCTACAGATTTCCCACACAGGGGCCCACTTTGGAGCCGTCCCTCCAGGACAGGTCACGATGAGTCTAATGCGTTGTGTGGCGACGGTGCCCTTTAAGATCGGCTCTGTCAGAGACTTTAAGCCAGCGATCCCTGTTTTGATGTTAGGAACACAAATGGAAAATGCAAAGTCATGAGGGTTGAGGCAGACGAGTTGCTTTGACTCACTTTGAGGGTTCTGAAGTGACAGGACGCCCGTCGTGTCCGTCTCGTACCGGGAGGACCCGGCGCTCAGGCCGGACGTACGCAACGCGACAGGCTGCAGCGTCAAGCAGGCTTCAGAAACAGACAGCCAGGCATGGCTTATGTGGTTACGTGTCGCACTTTAAAACGTCCTGATGGGAGCGTGTGGAACGAGGCTATGCAGAGTGGCATTAGTGTTTGCACTGCGACTCAAAAGAAAAGAAAAAAAAATGCCAAAAGGTCTCAGAGGAATATTTGTAGTCTACAAAATACTTGCAAAATTTCAGGTCAAGTCAAGCTCAAACATATGCTTTCCTTCCCTCTTTCATTACCCGTGACATTCAGACGCTCTTCTTAAAATTGGTGCGTGTCAAAGAGTAAAATTACTTATTGAGCAGGTGGAGTTCAGGACTTTCAATTAAATGATATTGACTTGCTGTACTTTTTGCTTTGACACAGAGTCCTCAGCCAACTAATCCCCCAATATTGCTTTTTTCCGTGGATGAGATAAAATAAATGAAGAGACTAGAAATGCAACCAGATAGGAATCCAAAAATATACATTTCACATACATATGTTATTGAAATATATCTATTTCTGGATTATGCTTGACAGTCAGGTCTTCACTAGAGGCCTAGATGTGTGCAATAATATAAATATGAGTATGAAATCTTTAAATACAAATTAGTTTTGTGAAGTGGCAGGATTGTTTTAAAGTAAAATAACAGTTAATCTAAATTTATGATGAAATTGTAAAAAAAAAAAGGGGGCAAGTGAACTCTAAGATCATAAAAACTCCAGAAATTGCTGAACATATTTGAAAAAATAACCAAAAAATAACCCCTGTAACCTCATAAGTAAAAACTGATTTCCAAAAGATAAAATTAAAATATGTAACATGCAAAAAGTGTATGTTTTTACTAATCGATTTCTTTTACACAAAAGTACAACAAAATTGTTTTATGTCCAAATAAAAGCTGATTTCTAAACAGTTTTGACAATTGCATAAAAATATATTGCATGAAATAAATGATTGCATGAATATTCACTCCATTAAAAGCGACTGACCTTATTCAATAGAGGTTCAGCCAAATGCTGCCAGGTGTCTCAAAATGAGTTGATTTTGACATTAAAAGCTTTTTTTGTGTGTCAAAAAAACAAATTATGTTGATTATGATCGCCTTTTAAAAGCAGTAAAACATTCAAGCGAGTGAGTAATTTTGATAGGTCTGGTAAAGCCCTCCAGGAAAAAAAGCAAGAGATTTTTTTCTAGCTGCAATTCTTAGGCAATTTTAAGATGTGCAGTACCTATATTACATTTTTAAAATGTGTAAGTTAATTCAGGAGTTTGCATTCTTTAATTCTGAACAAAATGTAACCCAAACATTCCTACGCTTTCACTGTGAGTTCTAGGTAGAGTAAGTCGTCCCTCAGCAGATTTAGGAAATTATAGAGAAAAAATACGTTTAGGCCGAGTCACCGAGCGCTACAAAAGGAAATGACAGATGGGCTGAGAGACAGAAGCCTGTTAGGAAGCAGATAGAGGCTGGTAAATGGAAAGAGAGAGAGAGCGTCAAACCAAAGTGAATAAAGATGGCAACACAGAATATGTGGGTCATCCGGCCTGCAGTGAGCGGTCCCTCAGGCATACACCCTGATGGAAGACTTTGAAGAACTTTAAAGATGGATGTCGCAACGAAGACGGCAGACTTGGCTCACACGGAATATTGAAGGATCTATTTCAGATAGTTCAGAAGGAATTAATATGGAAGCAGGGAGGTCTTGGCCCGACTCATCATCTCTTGAAAGAGTTCTGATCCAAAATCGTTTGCCAAGTATTTTTTATTTATTAGTCAACTTTTCTTTCTTTTTTTCTTTTTTACGATATACAAGATCTAATTTATGTTACAAAACATAAATAAATCTCATACTGTCAACAATTTCATACACATATGAAACTCATCAAGGAAATATCTTCATTTCAAAAGAGACTTTAATTAACTTTCCTAAAATAAACAGCCGCCATCACAGCCTTACTTTTTCTCTTCAATACTTTTTTATTCTGATACATTTCATCACATAAACACTATGTGATGAAAATTAAAAGATTGTGTTTACCAATCTTTTAATTTATAAAAATGATGTTAGGTGTGCGAAGGTGTCATTGTCATTATATAAACAGAAACAACACAAAATCTGAATGTAAAGGACTAAAGTTCCTGTCCTAGTGTATGTTGCTTTAAATATGTACCAAAATATTTTTAAAGATGTAGATTGTCATATGTTACAATTTTTACCATGACCATATCAAAATCAGAATATACTTTATTAATCCCCAAGGGAAAACTGGTTATTCACTGACAAGCTATACTCTTATTCAGAGCGTTAAATATTAACAACTATAAATATAACCATTGGTTATGTCAAATTTATAACACTGGTGCAAAAGTATAAGTAATTTAAATTATCTAAATGTAAAATCAACAAAAAGGGAATTAAAAAAGACAAGTAAGTACATGGAAACAAGTGAATTTGTCATATTTAATCTAGTCACCATTATTGTTGGTCACTTGATATGCAAATGTAGCTTTTAATTCCCTCTTAAAAATGCAAATATATTTGATCTCAAATTATTTTTCAAGCCTGTTGCTGCTTTTCAGTTGAACTTAAAATTATCAAAAAGAATCTAGATTCTTGATTAGCGACTCTTTAACATATTCATGTTTTTTATTATTATTATTTTATTTTGGTGTCTTTCATAAAACAAAGTGCTGGTTAAATTTTTCCATGAAAGCAGAAAAGTATGAGCCAATAAACATTGCTAAGTACTGCAGCAGCACCAGCTGTGTGTCCATTACGAAACCAAACTTTGTCGATATTTCGCTGACGCCGAAAAATCAATTTTGCAAATACGGCGTTTCGTAATAAAAATCTCACGTCAATAAGTTTGTTCATGTGTTAAACCATTAAAAAAAAAACAAAAAAAAAAACATCCTCCTATCACTTCCTGTCGACTAAGCCAACCTTTGCTTGTCCATCACGTGACTCGTGTGATGCGGGGGAAAAAAACCAAAACGTTTCCTTCGCAGTTTTGCAATAAACTTTAATTTCAATACGGCCGAAAAACCACCTCATCATAACGCAAAAAATATTTTATCAAAGAGTTTTTTCTTAAAAAAAAAAAAAAAACCAAAACAAAAAAACTTAAAGATTAAGTAATTTATTTTCAGAATTCCAATTTACACGATTTTGCGGTCAATTGAAACGCAGCAACTGAAGGGTAAAAAACCGAGCAGCTAACCTGCAGCGCTCCATCTGGCCAAACGCTCCACAGTAACAGTAACTCATTCTGATCAGAGGATCGACTCCTTCCAGCTCCTCATGTCTCGTCTTCTTAGTTGATGTGCTCCGTCCCTTGAGGCCAGTTTAAATGTCACAGGAGGACTGTAAGATGAGGTCTGTGTCGAGGTCACTGTCTTATGCCCGAAGACGAAGCGGCAAATGCTATGGCTCGAGCAACGAGAGCTCATGGCGAGCAAACTCAAAAGACTGCAGTCAGAAATGGTCAGCGTGCTGCAGACGAAGAGTTCATAGGCAGCAAAAATGTCATAACATTTGTCACGTTGGGTTGAGATTGTTGGGACAAGATAATGTCAAAGAGCATTGAAGCTGAAAGATTAAAGCGGTGTGCTCTTTTTGACGAGCGCTGCGGTATGGCGTGTTTGCCTTGACCTGGAGACGTGAAGAAACGTGAGAAAATAAAAAATCAGAAATCTGTTTTGTACTTTAGTTGGAGAAAACTGTTCCAACTCAAGGCTGTAGCCACATTTGAAGCTCTGAGTTGACGTTCGGTGGTCAGAGTGATGCTCAGCCAGTCGTCCAAAGGCTTCACTCTTCTCAGGCAAGTTGATGAAGCTACGTTTTTAGGTTTGGAAAACCTTGATTTGTACACAAATAGCAGTCATTTTCCATCATTGGCTACATATGTGCTGCACAGATTTTATATTAGTCCTACTAATTTTTAGTAGCGTTAGCAACATTAGTCAGGAGTGAACGTTGTGGCGTTTTAAATGATTCCTCATCAAGAGTCACTATTAAACTAAGCTTAGATCAAAATTAAGTTATTTTAGTGAAAAAGACAAAAATGATTGTTTTTCTGAAGGTTCTGTTGATATGGACTCTTGGCAAAAACAAAATTACAATATCAGCAACTAAACAGGATAAATTTGACTCAATTAAATAAGCTAATAAGATTTTAGCTAAAACCAAGAGCAAGTTTCAGAAGATTTTTTTTTTTCTTTTGGTCTTAAAATACATTTGAATTGTCCCAAGGGAATTGTTTATTTCTTATTTAAAACACTGATCAAAAACAGTATACTAAAATGTGGCACCAGCTGTTAAAGAAACAGTGATACGAACAAGAGCGTTGTTCTTTTTTTCCCCCCTTTTCTTTTAAAGAAATACATCATGGGGGAAATCTACTCATTCTAAATAAATTGTTTATTCAGAAAAAAAACTACAGCGATATCTTGGTGAGAAAATACTTTTTAGTTCCTTTCTTCTTTTTCTCCAATAATTAGACGAGGTACAACCCGGTGCATTATCGCCCTCTATGAAGCTAAAGATAAAATTGTGTATCTTTGTGACGCAGTGGGCCAAAACTGAGCAAAAAAAAAAAAAAATGAATGAGGCGTTCACAGACACGAAGAGGTATGTTCGGACCTGAACTCCCCCCAGGTCAGTAATGAGGTCCATCCATCAGTTCAGATTTCATCTTCATGGAAACCCAATGGTTGCACTGGCCGATTGATAAAATGGTAGATCTCCACCACATCAGTGTTTTAAATCAGAGCTTCGCCACAGCAAAAAGGATTTCCACCGCTTGGTTATCTGGAGAGAAGGATGAGCGCTGCGAGCCGGCCGGGACGTCCAGCTGGACTCAAGAGATACGGCAACAGAAACCATCACGAAGAGAAACATGACGGCCTCCTACCAGCGGAGGCTCCTCACGCGTCTGGCCAAGCCACGCTAATTCACATGTGATTTTAATTTAATTTCTTATTTAGCAGAAACGAGGCAAATTGTGAAATTCTGTTTTTTTCGACATTAGCAGAATGTAGACAAATATTTCCACACATTTGTGAAGGAAACACAGCTTACATGAAATGTTAGCTTCATTAGTCAGGAATGAACGTTGTGGCGTCTTAATTTATTCCTCACCAGAAATTACACTACAGTACACCCCCCCCCCAAAAAAAAATTAAAAGGACTGCATTTATTTTATTTTATTGAGGTGTTCAGTACTGTTACGACCCGGCTCGTGAGCCGCAACAAAAAGCCAGGGAGACACGGCCTTCAATAAAAGAATACGCTCTTTATTGAACAACCCAAACCACTAAACAGGGCCAAACAGCGACAAGCGGGTGGCCCCCCTGTGGTCGATGGCATCTCTGAAGCCAGTGATGAAGGAAAAGTCCTGCAAAAGAAAAGAAAGGTCAAACAAACAAAACCTAACAAGGACGGGGTGGCCAGACAAGTAAGGGAAGAGCCACCTCTGCAGAGCAGAGCTGGGTAAAGAAGCCGACTCCCTCCAACCAGCTTCAACTCCCCTCTCTCCACACGCTGAAGCAGGCTGCTTCTATAGCGATGACGTGCTGGGCCTGGCGAATCCTGGTCCCGCCCACTCTGCTCCGCCTCAAGACAAAAAACAATAACTGACGGATCCCTCCACAGAAAGTGGAGGGGGACGTCACAAGTACAGATAAAATTTATAATATCCATGTTTCAAAATTTGTTGGAAAACCAAAGGTGTCCTGTTTTTTTTGGCTTCAGCTACTAAAATCCTTCTCAGATTGGGATTGTCAACACATTTTTTTCATCCTCCAGCAGGAGTAAGTCAAGTATTTCAAAATATAGCGTGTTATCGAAACGAATAACTTGCGTAGCATTTTGACCGATGACAATTACAGACTTCGTGATGTAATTTTTGCTGCTTTTTGAAAGCAGGTGCACTTCTCCCCGTCCTCTGCAGCCACAACCACCGTCTCATCCTGCTTGTCTTCGGGTTTAACTTTTCATGTTAGTCACATTGCGCCACGTTAATGGAATATTTGACTTTGATATTGTCACTGTCAAAGCTGAGGCTGACATCATTAGCTTCCCCCTTTGAGTCCGATTGCAGGATGGCACAGCGAGGAATCTGTCAGCTTCCCTCCGTGTGCGTCTCCAGCAATCGGTAGGAGGGCCTGAACATGCACTGCGCACATGTGGGTGTTTCTCAGCGGGCTGTGTGTTTGTTTTCAGTTTTTTTTTTGTTTTTTTTATATTTTTCATTTTACACTTTTAGCATTAATTGACATGAGAGAATATGTGAGCAAATAAACGTGTTTTCATGCCATGAGATCTTTTTTTTTCTCTTTCCAACAAACTTTTTCTTTTGTTAGAAACTTTGAATCACAAAACCAATTTGCAACGATTCATGGTAACCGATTTAAGCTCAAGTCAGAGAATTTGATTTGAATTTTCATTAAAAAGTCGCAAAAGGTTTCTTCGGTGAGTGATTTAAAGTGATCAAAATGAAGTTTGTGAAACAAGATAGTTTAATCAAAGTTCATCCTTCTTGTCAAAACATCTACATTTGATGTTCAGCATCAAAATGTACATTTTAAAACTAATAAAATCCACCAACCCTGGCCATTGACTTCCTTCGCTGTTCCACTCGATTCTCATCTCTCATCAGTTCTCAGTCTGGACTTTCTCCCATTCATTTGGATTCCTCTGGTAAAATGTCAAGAAGTTGCGAACAATGTTGATTTTTTTCCGCCGTCTTATAATTTTATTCTGTTTTAGCAACATGAGAACGTGAACAAAGCTGTTAAGTCCAAAAAAAAAAGATTGTCAATTGTTTCTTATAGAGCGCTGCCTCCATCGTGTATTTAAGCTAAAGTTGGCTAAGACTAGTAATTAGCTAATTACTAGTCTCTGAAAGTACAGATTACATTTCAATACTTTGTTTCATCAGTAAATCTGGGTTAATGTCTTATATGTAGGTGTACTTAAGTCATTTTGACTCCAGATATAACTAAAAACAAGATTTAACATTAACATGTGAACATTTCTTTTAAAAGAGCTAAATGTCAATCCAATTTTTATTTTTCACTTTGAAGATTCATGGAACTAACTACAGGCTTTCACTAGAGTATGTTAACGTGTTTAAAATTTGGCCATACGAGGATCTTACGAGGTGTCTTTCTGAGCGGCTCAAATGGATTACATAACACATTAAAGGATCTGAAGGAAGAGAGAGTTTAAATTGAAAACTGTAGAAAATCACAAAGGGTGCAGGGCTGTGACCTTTAAGACATCTTACCAAAAGCTGAGGAGGCTTTTTTTCTTTTTTTTATCCTTTACTAAGGCAGCTGTCGGCTGGAATGCCAGACAGTGACTGTGACAGAGATGGGGATGAAAGGAAAAAAAATAGGAGAGGAAAGCTCCGTCCAATCTGCTTCGCCCAGAGGACTTTACTGAGCACCGAATAGAACTGAGCAATACCATTTTTCATTCTCAAATATCTGTGCTTTTTAAATTAAGATAAATGTTATCAAGTAAAAATATAACCTTGTAAAAAATGCAAAATATATATAAAGATGTATATAAATGTATAGACATACAGAAGGCTGTTAAGCTCTTCAGAGATAACCACAGGGTTTCTGTTTGAATCCTGGGAAGAACGTTTCATTTCTAACCTCAAAATATTGACACTGAAGTAGTTCTGAAGTCCTGCGTTCTTTACTTCTGTAGCTGTGACATGAAAATTAAAATGCTTTGAATATATTCCTCGGAGGGATGTCCTGACATTTCATTGCCCAATCCAGACTATTTAAGACTATGTACAAGAAATAAAATAAGTACTGGAAATGTCAAAAATCTGGTAATTTCAGGTGTTTTACCTTATTTCTCTGTTCAAGATTTTTTCTGTTCTTTTGAGAAATCCACACTCATTTCATCTTTAGCTTCTTATCAAGAACACCCCAGTATATTTTTACATTCTGCCAGTACTACAACTCACCAAAATCATAATGTTGACATTTGATGCGCTGTTTTTTGGGATAACATGTAGAACCATTCTTTCTCCAGATATGGTGTGTGTGTGTAAAGTCATCCAAAGAGCCAACCCTGTTCCTCATCCGACCAGATTATTTTCTTCCAGTATTTTCCTGGCTTGTGCAGTTGGTGGATAGAGGTTCTTGTACATGAGTAATATATTCCTGAAGCAGAATTAACAGATTTCTCTAGATGGCTGTTTTCCCCCATGCAAATTCATAAATCTGTACCTGCTCTATATTGGTGCTGAAACATACAGTTAAAGTCTTTATTAAACTTACACGCTTGTGAAGATGATGGGTTTAGCTTGCTGGGGTGTTAGGCTAAAGCTAACATGTCAACACAGGATGGGCATTGTGTATGCTTGGGGCCAGGGCCAAAGTTGAGACGACTGCACACCCAGTGAAGGTTACTTCCTTGTCACATGAAGCTATATCCATCTCAAAGCTAGTTAGTGATTTGATTAAAGATAAGCCGACATTTTTTAACTAAGCAGCTGGCAAACGAGAAGGAGGTATACTTGTGTTAGCTCTGGTCAGGCTGGTGACTAGCATGCTAGGCTGGTCGCCCATTGGGTTCCCTGCTTCCTCTGCTGTCCATTAGCACAGACAGGCTAGCATTAGTTTTAGATAGGCTAACAATTAGCAGGTCACCCACAGGACAGGACTGCCTACTTCCTCATACACGCTGGCATTAGTTTTAGGTAGGCTAACGACTAGCATGCCTAGGCTTATCAGCCACTGCTTCCTCTGCTGTCCATTAGCACAGAACGGCTGACATTAGTTTTGGTTAGGCTAACAACTAGCCTGTCTAGGCTGGCCACCTGTGTCTTGTACTTTTTTCTTTAAATTAAACTATAAAGAAAAATTATTGGCATGCAATATCTATGAGTCACACAACATAACACAGCATAACACTGTGAATTAAATCTTTAGTCCCATTATACAAGGTCAGTTCAGAATGGGAGCACATTAAAAGTAAACACAACTTAACATATTTTAATCTGGTTCCAGTTAATCATGATAAAGTTTATTTTTCCTGCTTGTTAAACTTCGCACTCTTCTCTAATGGCTGCTTTCTGTGCTCTTCTTCTTGGATGCTGGGAATATCTGACCTACATAGTCTTACCAAAGATCACATGTCCGTCGATTGTCTGCACCCGCTTGTCCATGCAGCGTCGCAGGGGGTTGGTGGCTCCTTGAGCAGGAAATTAGTTGGGCTCTGCTGATCTCCCACATAAATCAGTTTTTTACTGAGATAGTTACTCACCACCACAGATGCTGTCAAATAAACCCCCCGCAGTTAAGCCTCCAGAATGGGCATCCACATCTGCAGACATTTTCTTACGCTTACGCGTCAACATTAGCCTATTTCTAATAACGAGAGCCAGAACGGAGACGTTTGCCATTGCAATATTGACGGAGGAGCTCGTTAGTGCCGCGTCTCGGAGCTGTAGTGCAAATAGCTTGTCAATGAAACTGTCAAACGAACAACTTGGTGAATATTATTAACTTAATAAGAACACACTTCTGGGTTTTGTATAGTCAAGCAAAGAATAGCAACCGCTTAATGTTAACAAGCGGATTTTATTCGTGTTGTCAGGAGCATCCTAGGTTGGACAGAAACAAAAAAATAACACGGTTCTGTTCAATTCATTCCAATATCCAAACCGTAGGTCCTAAAAGTGTTATCAAGATAATGAGATAAAAAAAAATAAAAAATACATCACTTGTTTTAGTAGTGAACAGAACCAAAACAAGTAGGTTCTCATAAGAATTTCTTTTTTGAGCGACACAATGGTCAAGTTGTAGAAAAATGTCATCAAAGGCGTGTTAAATATACTATTGATGAAAAATTAGTTTATTCAACCAATATCTGGACTTTAAGGGGTAAATGACAATATATCAAAAGGGGCAGCAAGGCCTTGTTCCTGTTATTGAATTGCTCTGGGACTAGTTTGGGAATTTCGTGAAGAAAAAAAGCACAAAATGCTTTTTTTCCCTATTTTATAGCAGCAAAAGACCCCAAGGGAATTATGACAGACTGCAAAAAATCCATAACCCAGGTGGGAGAATCTGTTGATGGCACAACTGCTTGTGCACTTCTGCAAATCTAGCATTAATGGGAGACTGGCCCAGAGAAAAATCCTTCACGTTTAACGTGACTCCAAAATGACTCCTTTGAGTCTATCCAGCTAAAATGAATTTCTTTGTCACAGTGACTTCGTTCAACATATTTTTTTCTCCTTTGTGCCTAAGTATATGCTTCAATTTCTCCTTGAGAAATGTTGAGTAGTCCTCAAAAAATGAAAAAAAAAAAAAAAAAAAAAGTGTTGCTCCCACACGAAGGCACCCAGCCTGCACAAGCTCCCCGTTGCTCTGATTTGAGCGAATCACTCCTCCACCAACAACACAAGTGATGTCACGGCTCTTCTTACCTAATCCCACCAAAGATATGGACTGCTAATTGCATGTGTGGATGCAAATGTGCGTGTGTGTTCTTCAACTCAGCAGCTGATATTGCCCCCGGTGGGCGGCTCATCTGCTAGTGCTGCTATAATTCACATCAGTAGGATGGAGGCTCCTGTGCTGCAGTCCGGTCCATACAGATCTATAGGAGACAGGCTGAGGTTAATCTTTAGCTTTGTCATTAGCACCTATTTTGGTCAATTTTTTTTGCACCCTTCTCCCCTCTCTCTCTCTCTCTCTCTCTCTCAGGATTCTTGCAGGGAGAAGGAGTTAGAATGCAAAATCAAAATCGTCTCATGGTATAACAGCTGTCTCTTTTGTCATGTTCCACAGCCTTTGCAGACGACTTACAATAGGAAATGACTGACAAGTCTGTAACTTTTTTTATTATTATTTTCAAGCCAAGCAAGATAAACCTTTTTTTTTCTTTTTCAGACGGTGACAACAGCAATGCAGTCCAGATGCTTGCAGGTGCCACATTCATCTGTTCAAACAAACATGTGCACTCATAAACACAGCGGGAATGCCATGTCATCGTACCGTTCAGGAACAACTGAAATGTGAGTTTCAACCGGAGAACAAAAGCAAAAGATCGTTTCAGGATGCTGACTGAGTCTGGTGAGAGACATGGGCTGAAAGGCCAGTCAGCAAAAGAAAAAGTCACTTTTCCAAAAGCAACAGAAGACAGATTGCAGTTTTGAAATGCACTCAGGAACAAGGACCTTATTGTTTTTTTTGTTTTTTTTTTTGGGGTGGGGGGTTAAGTTCTTTAGACTGAAGGAAGTAAGACAAAAGTGTTTGACTACAATGACGATTTTGAAGCTACCTACTGTGAAGTTCACAGCGGCAGCCGCATCCGTGTGATGTGCAACAAGAAGGACCGGTGCACTTCATACGATCGGTGGAGCAACTTTTATAGAAATCTGCCAGGGAGGCAAAGTTTGGGCACAAATGGGTCTTTCAAAAGAAGCAGGGAAACCTAAAACCTAAGGCGCAATGACTCGAGGATCATGGTTGGGAAACATTGATCTACAGGACTGTTAACCTTACATACTCCATGTGTTCGAATCTCGTCTAAAGAACAGGGATTTCTGTATGTTGATAGGTAACTAACTTCTTATTGGAGTGGACAAAAGTCACATGTGGGGTAAGCCAAGGGTCAATCATGGGACAAATCCTATTTAATATCTATGTGCTCCCACTAGATAAGGTTACAATAAATGATAAGATTTGCTATCATAACTATGCAGATGAGACACAGCTCTACATTACGATGTCACCAGGTGACTCTGAACCCATCCAAGCTTAGAATAGATAAATGACTGGATGTGTCAGAACGTTTTTCAGCTTAATAGAAACGGTTGAAGTTATTATCTTTGAACCCAAAAGGAACAAATTAGACTCGGCACTCAGCTTCATTTATTACAGATAGCAACTAGTGATCAGCCTGAAATCTGGGTGTATTGATGAAATTCAGACTTGAACCTTCAGAGTCACATAAAGACAGTAACAAAGTCGGCCTTCTATCACCTGAAGAACATTTCCAGGATTAAAGCACTAATATTCGAAAAGATCTAGAGAAACTCACCCATGCGTTTATCGCATTGATTAGTGGAATAATGTCTTCACTAGTCTGCCTAAAAGTCAATCAGACAGACAATCGTCCAGAACGCTGCTGCTCACGTTCTCACTAAAACCAGCAATACAGAGCGCATCGTACCGGCTTTCAAAGTCCTTCCACTGGCTCCCTGTAGCTCAGACAAGACTTTAAAATACTGTTGTTAGTTTATAAGTTGTTGAATGGCATAGCACCACAATCTGCTGTTGCTGTATCAGCCTTCATATCTTCTGGTTCTGACCTGCTATTAATGATTTTGATTGTGGCTTTAGACAAAATTATATGTTCTTTGCTTGTTCCATAATTGCTTATTATGTGATGTTTTTGTGTTTCAAAGCACTATGAACTCTCTTGTTGCTGAAACGTGCTGTACAATTAAACTTGACTTTAGCGCTCCTTACGTGTTGAATTAAAGCACATGAAGTGCTAACTGGAGCAAGATAAAGGCAATGAGGCACCAAGTTCATTTTTTTCACTGAAAGACACAGCCAGCTAATTTTGCACCCAGCATTTACGTTATCAAACCAAATCATCCCAAAGGATCTGTTAAACAACCGAAGGAAGGTGTTGCTGCAGCCAATTATCACATGTTGACTTAATTTATGTTGTGCCAGGATAAATTTAGCAAAGCAAATGTATGTCGAATTTTACACTCCGGTTTCTGTCTTGATTTTGAACAGGTGCAAATTTGTGCTACTTTTATTTTTTTCTGTGAAAGATTATGATTTTTCCCATCAAAGCTTGGCACCAATCGTACAAAAGCGTCTATGTAAAGTGACTATGGTAATAGTATCCATGTTGTTGCTTGCACAATTGAGATTTTTCATGTGGCTCAAACTCTTTGCAGTCTGCACCATCACTCTGCCCTTCCTCAAAAATCCTTCTCTCCGTTGATGAAGGAGCAATCTTTACCTCTTTAGCAATCTGGACGGCTTCCTCCCCGTCTCCTTCTAATTCTGCTCAGGCGGTCGAAAGATCGTGGTTTGGTATTTTAACATGCCTTCTCGGAGAGGGTTATTGGCTCCTCATACAAGTATACCCCGAGGTGCAATTCAAAATCACACTCATAAAATCTGGAGATATCAAAACCAGCAACGGCTGACGTGGATTGCATCAACACTTGCTCCCTGTGAAACACCCATAGGGGCGCGCAGCTGTTTCATTAAAAAAATCGGTTGGATTGAAGAGCACACTTGTGTGAAGAAAGACTAATTATTCACTTGGGCAGATGGATAGCAGCTAGAAGAAGTCTTTTGAAATGATATTTGTTGAATTCTCAGTACTGACAGCGCCCATAATCTGTGAGGCATGACGACAACCTTTTGGTGCTTTCACAGAGCAGACAGCAAGCCTCTGTCACCAAAAAGGACAAGACGAGCAGAGTTAACACTTGTAATTGTGTCCGACTTTGGGCCGCCTCTGTTGCACTTCAACAAGTTCAACTTCCCGACTCGCTGTATGACCAATTAAGACAGAAGTAGGGTACGGCGTTGATGTGATGGATCATTGAGTTATCTGGTCAATATGCATATGATATGCTCACCACTTAATGTCATCTCCACACAAATCACGTTAAGTCAACTAGTCACATATCAGCAAATCAATAGGTGACTGATTTCATGTGGTGAAATTGACTTGTGGAAGTTGAATCTGAATAGGAAGGATAGGGAATTTAAATGATGTTTAATGTAATGTGGTCATTTATACCAGACTGACCCAGTAAAACAGCCCCTTGTTCTACGCTTCTCTTCGTACAGAGGTTCTTGACTCTCAGTTATTGAGAAACGATTGCTCTCTGGAGGCGTGGTCTCTGCTGAAGTTTTAAATTTTACCCAATCACTAACGTCTGACTGTGACGTGTGTAATGTGCCGGTTCGACAGTATAGCTGTGTCTGAATTCAAGGTCTGCGTCCGTGAATAAACGAAGACCGTAAGAGAAAAGCTGTGAATTCGGACAGGTCTAGCCTCCACCCACTGTCCCCTCCCCCACCTTAGTGCAACTTATGCTGCTTAGCAACCGTGACAGCGTGCAGCGGAGAGCGGCGAAGAAAAATACAACACAGCCAAAGTTTGTCTTTTAGCCATGTATTACTCCTGATTTCTGTATTATTCTTTACCTTTATAGTAAAGGCTGTTCCATAGTTAAAAAAATAAGAAAGAATTCTGTTAGTTTCATTCTAAGATGTTCAAACCTATATTACACATTTCTATCAGGAATAAATATAAAACTGTTATGTTTGAAGGTTTAACTTTAATCAAACCGATTTGCTCAGGAATAAATGAAATACTTAGTAAACCACACATTTTACAACTAGATATTACTTGTCTGACTAATAACGGTGTTTAACTTCCACTCATTGGAGAAAACTAACGTCAGTTTTTAAAACAATGTGCCGGGACCCTTACAAAAATATCCAATGAAATTCACATGGGGTCACATGTGGTTTCCATTTTCCACATGTGATAAAGTATTTTGTTCATGTGATCCATGGTTTATTCAACATGTGACCACATATTTTTCACATGTGCACCACATATGATCAGATTTTTTTTCCCATGTAAAGATTGGGTGATCATACTGAATATGTAATAAAAAAAAATCTCATTAATTTTACATGTAAAAATCACATCTGAACATACTGTACCACAAAAAAAAAAAAAATGCACATGGGGTTCACATAAATTCTCATATGTTTACCTGTGATTTTGGAATACTTTATGGTAAAAATCCATGTGATTCCCATGTTTTCACATGTACATCACATGTGATCACATGGGAATCACATGTGTACCACAATGTGTATCGCATGTGTTTTTACCACAAAGTATTCCAAAATCACACATATACGTGTGCTTTCACATGTGATTCACATCATTCACATGTGAAACGTTGTGTGAACCACATGTGGCACAGAAATTAATACTGCCTTTTTGAGGACAATTTGCAATGATCAATCACCCCAATTTACATGATTTGGGAAATTTGGGGGGAACCGGAGCACCCGGAGAAAACCCCCACTAACACGAAGAGAACGTACAAACGTCCACAGAAAGAGGCGCTTGGTAAAGAACTAAGTCTTCTGTTCTGTGAAGATGCAGTGGTTAGGACTGAAAATCAGAACGCAAGTAGACAACCAATAAATAGTCTCTCAATAGTCCAAAGTTCAGATGGCCGATCAGGCGACCCAGCAGACCACAAAACACAAATGATTGGGCAGCCAAGAGATCCCTTGGCCGAGCCAAAGCCACAACAGGAGGGCAACCGGCAGGCCACTAATTTACATTATTTTGGACATTTGAGGGGAACCTGAAACATGAAATTTCACTAAAATCACTCTGTCCTTCTAAAATCTTTCAGAAAATCGTAAAAATGCATTAAATCGTATCAAATTATATAGTTTGCCAAATATCGTGATACATACCGTATCATGATCAGAATATCGTATTGTGAGATTATTGTATCACTACACTTCTAATTTGGTCCAGCTCTTTTTGAAGGGCGTCACTTTTTTCCTTTTCTGCCCGGATTTCTGATCTGAGTGCTTCCTCGTTGGCTGCCTTCAATTTCATTTTCTGCTTGTGAGCACCTGGGAAACGATAACAGCAGTGCTGACAGACTGAATTGGAAAACTCTTCTTCTGTTGGTTGTTGTCTCTTCCTGTCATTGAGTCTTATCTGCTTTCGTATTGTCCAGTTCTCTTTGGACGTAGGCGACCTTTTGGTTTTCCTCAAACCATCTGGCTCTCTCCATTTCCAAAAGAGAGTCAAGTTTCTGGAGCTCCATCTGGAACTCAATGGGAAGTTGATGTTGTCCGGCTCTCCAATCCCACGGCTGGGGTCTCATCTCATCGATGAAGTACTGTGGCCTTTGATATCCCATGACTGTACAAAACAATACTTGTTCAAATCAGTCTTGAAAAACGATCTCACCGTTCCACTGTCAAAGCGCTTTGTATACGTCTGAAGTCGTCAGTAGTGTAGCAAGCAATGACAGGAAGGTAGAAGTTTGTTACATACATAGATACCCTTCTCAATCTGTGCACTTTAGGAAGACTGGGGAAATTGTTCCCTTCATCGGCGGTGTCTCTATCAGAGTGATCTGAATGATCTGTCTGTTTGCTGTGGCCTGATGAGCCACAGTAAACTGCCCCAGCCGGGGACGTTTGCTGTGAGTTTTGCTGTGAAGTTTGCTTCACAGTCGGGGAGAGTTTGAAGAGATAAGCGTCAAACTCATCGTACTCATACTCATCCTTATAGCTACTTATGTCAAACGTGACCCCAGGAAGCAGCTTGTTAAAAAGCTTTCTCACTCCTGTGATCAAATGTCCTGCGCCAAAAGTCAGGGGAAAAAATATGGTAGTTGCGATCTGTTCCATTCTCAAAATCTTTGTTAAACACGGTGCTAATGGTCAAAAAGCTGCTTGTATATTAACTTCCTGTTTTGAGATCCAAGCATTCATAACCTGTGATCTATGTCATAGATAAGGTCGTAGGTACAGTGAGTCTCTGTAGTTCTGGGGGAATGTCTTGCTTCTGATCGTTGCTATGGAAATGGTCAAATTAGTTCTGCATGACTCAAACTATTAATCCTTTGCATTCGAGGCGCCATGACGGAGTTCAGAAGGGTATTTCAGGAGGCTAGGGATTAAAACAGGGATTTTAATGGTTAAATATTAAGTTTAGATTGACACTGGTATATTAAAACCATTACTTTAAGTAGGATTTTTCATCATTCTATCAGGTTTAAAATTTTGAATCGTACTTGACTTAAAAATATCTTAAAAGTAAAATTAAATGAAACTTACACACATTTGCTGCTGCTGTTGTAAATTGTGACAAGAAATTTTGCCTGCTTGGAGAAGAGCTATAAAGAAATAATTTTGGTTTAATAATTTTACACGTTAGCATAGAAATAGAATAAAGGATGATCCCAAAGAAATGATGCTGCCGCTCCATATTTGATGGGTTGTAAACGAACCACTCGAACACATTTGTTGTGTACGGTGCGGAAACGTAAACAATAGACAGAACGTAACGTCTTCCAGCTTTTTCTGTGTAAATGAGAGCCTGACACCAACAGCAGCACAGCGTCAGCTGCCAACGTTGCTGATAGCCTGGAAGGAGATAAATGAGTCCATTTCTATGCTTTCCTGTAAACTGGTTATGAGTCTGTTGGTTTTTCACTTTTTTTGTATTTTAACAATTAAACCAACTGGTAAACAAATGTTCATATCTGTTTTTAAAAGAATAGTAGCTTCTCTCCTATGTCTCCATCAGATGAGCAGCATTAGCAGCTTTTGGTGACATTATTATTAATAATAATTAGATTGTTTTTGAATACGATGCAGGATTTAAAATGAACTGATGAAGATGGTCTGTGTGTCTAGTCTGGCCTGGGAGAGATGTCTGTGGTGCCCTTCTGGACCTGTTACCCCATCATTATCACATGAACAAGCTTATTCACATGATTTTAATTGTGTTCTTTTTATATTTTATGGAAACATCCCATTTACAAAATTGGGTGTTTTTTTTTATCTACTTTTAGGTTTATATATATACATAAATATAAAGTTCTGCACACATTTGTAATGGAAACGGAGCTAATATGGACCAAAATCTCAGAGGAAAGTATGTTGTTGACACATTGTTGAATCATTGCCACGCAGAATTAAGGCAGTGCTGACGTAAAAAGAGGGTCAAAACCGTCACCGGCTCTGTCTAAAATGTCACCATGGAGTGTGTGTCACAGATGTATTTGAACTTTTACACACAGTTCCATTCCAGGCACATTCTACTGAGAATATCTCGCCAAGTCAGATTTCCTTATAAGCTGATTTAAAACCAATGCAATGCAAAAGTGCTGCAAGTAAACAAAATGAAAACACAAAATATCATAACTCTGTTTGGTTTCAAAGCCGAAGAATAATAATAATAAAAAAAGTCTTGATTTGAATTTTGAAAGTCTTGAGTCCAACTGCGAAGGGACATATTGTTCCAGAGTTTTCATTACAGCGGCAACAAAAGCCTGATGTCCTCTGTGCTCTCCTCAGCTCCTCAATACGTCCAACTCAATCTACTTCCCTGACCTTGGCGACCTGGCAAGAATGTGCAAAGTTAGAAAACTAGAGAGAGGTGACGGTGTTAATTCAAGTTTATTTGTACGGCACATTTCAGCAACAAGGCAGCTTAAAGAGCTAATGAGTTTAATAGTCCCCAAACAAACAAATGGGTCATGATTAATTAATAAATGAACGGGGAGCCTGGGCAAAAAGTCAAGAGCAGTCTCACTTTTATCTGCCTTTCAGTGAGGAGCTGAACCATCTGGTTTAATGAGTGTTTATTTGATCACGTTACTGACTAAATTACATAAAGAACTATTTTTAGATAATATGGTCATTCTGGGCCTTTGTTAAAGCGGCTGTATTTTATGTTTTCCACCCTCACATAATCATTTCATGCCACAATTGAGTAACTACGTCACCTTCAGTTATTATAAAAATGCAGTAAATATCAAATGTGACTTAACAGATATTTGACTATGTGATTAAACGCCTTGAAATTGGGCCTCTGTCTCTTTAAGGAACTCCTGCTCTTCTTTCTGAAACTCCGCCTTAAGGCAGTCATCACAAGATGGCTCCTCTATTAACCCTTTAACAACGTTTTTACCAGCGTTGCTCTGAGATGTAGTAGCTCGTATAATGAACTCCGCAGATGAGCAGTTCCACCAGGTGTTTGCTAATTGCTGCTGGCTAGTCTGAAGGAGCTGAGCGGGAGAGGGCAGCTCTGTGAGGCGGGAGCTCGGAAAACGCAGCTCCGTGGACGAGCTTCGTCGTTTTTCACTTCTGAACGGTTGCCATGGGAGACGGAAGGATTCCCCAAACATGCATGAAAGAATCAAGGCAACACTCCAGTTGTGTTTTGGATGTTTGAATGGCATCATAACAAAATGTGAAGCTAAACAAAGTTGATTTTTCATAAAGCTGCCTTTTAAAGAAGAGGGTTGTTAGCTGTATTGATTGGTTTTATTTCTCAAGCCACTGCAGGCTCATAATAAATCTGGAATGCCAACGGAGAGAAGGAGACTTATTTAATTATCCTATAGGTAACTAAAACCTTCATAATAATAATTGTGGCTCTGCCTTTATGACTGCCTCAGGCCCTTCGAAGTTGCAATGAAAGGTGGATATTGTCGAAAGTCTCTTTACACTGCAGTGTAATATATTAGAGCAGTGATTCTAAACCCTCGGGGCTCAAAGTCATTCATGTTTTCAACGTTTCTATGATTCAAATTATTGCCAGAAAATCTTCGCATTTCTTCTGTTTGTACAGTCGTGTCACCTGCTTCATAACGCCGGTTTTCCAGATGGCATTCCTCTGTTAAATTGTCTCATCAGAAACACCTGGCGAGAGGGAAAGAAAAATACCACCAGTGGCAATTTCCCATTACAGACACCTCAAAGGTGTGACTAATAAAATTTAAACATGACTCTGTGACTCAGAAGACGAGCCAGGAAAGAATCCACCGGTGAGTCAACAAGCGCAGTAAAAGGACCCGACACTGAAAAACCGGAATGAAATGAAATGAAGCTTTCGTTAATGTTATTAGTAGCACTGCTGTTTGGCGAGGCAGCGCGTCCTGTTGCCGAAAGGCTTCCGAAACACTTTGATTACTGAAATTGTTGCTGCGAGATTTTTCTTGGAGGAGGTAAATATGATGACCTTTACACCTCACATCAACAGTCACATTTCTGGCTTGTTAACGTTGATTTGTGGGTCTAATTTGATCGACTTTGGTAGTGTTTTTGCTCTTGTTGGGAGGAGTAGCATTTTTATTTTCTGAAAGTAAAAAAACTTCAGCTATAGATTCCTGAGAGTATTGAGGCAGATGGTTGTAACCAAAGATCTATTTAGCCTCACTGATGTGTTTACTTAGATTCACGGTGAGAAGAAAATCAGCAGTGAGCCACATTTTGTCCAATCGGGACAAATAAATTAGTTTGAATTTAAGGGCGTTCTCACACGTTATTTTTACCTTATTTCAAATAATTGAATAAACTGAAGCATATAAATTTTACCAAACAATTTTTCCTCATGTTAGTTAAAACTGTTGCAAAAGTATAATTCACATTATACTGTTGTATTCTCATATAATCTGTTCTTACAGATTATATGAAACTGAAAAATTAAAGCTCCTCCCTGAGCTACTATCACCATCTGAAGAAACGCACCGCTCCTGGTCAAAACCAACCAATCAGAGCCAGGAGGAGGGTCTTAGCGCTGTCAATCACACTCACATACACGCTGCTAACCATGCTAATGGTGGAGAAACTCCTTAACCGTTTCAGGGAAACTATTTATCTGCCGTCATCGGTGGCTATGCTAACTTGATTAGCATTTGCGGCAGGCCATGTTGTGGACTAAAATCTTTGACAAACACGTCTAATGCTTTCTATAATTTATGTATTAAAGAGGCGCCAGGTATTTTCTAAAACAAAAACACCTGGTTCTGTTTTTTTATTTTTTTTTTATTAATATTATTTTAGGCGTCAAAACAATCGGAAGATAAATGCAAAACTCATTCAGCGGACAAACACCACAGCAGTTTAGGCATGGCAATCTGTGTGCCATGATCACTGACTGGTGTTTTTGTATTTACCTATGCAAATACAATGGCTGTGTTCGACAATTATCACACCCCTGTGCTCAATTAATGAAACAATTTGCATTTTAATAGGCAATTGGAATGGGGTTAGCTAAATAAAGAGCTAAAGGAAAATAGCTGTTACCCGTTCAACCTCATCCTCTCAATCTACGGCGTTTGACAAGGAGGAGGTTCATCTGTGGATGGAAGTGGCAGGTGGATAACCCGTCTGTTCTTCACTTCACCTCTTAATTTAAAATCCTAACAAACATTAAAAAAAAAGTCCTCATCCATCATCCATCATCAGCCCGGTTAAGATTGTTCATGATGTTTGAAATCTGACACAATATGTCTAGTTTTTGTTTGTTTGTTTTTTTGTTTTTTTTTTTTCAAAAAAAGAAGACGCCTGAGCAACACTGAAAGGAAGCAGGGCTTTAGGAAAGAGAGAGAGAGAAAAAACAGAAAACAACTTTGCTGGATCGATGTAATTAATTTATTGACTGGGTGTCTGGACAAGAATGAAAGATGGACAGAGAAAATCAAGGTAACCCCTTTTGACAACCTGTTTATGAGGTGTCAGTTTGGATTTGGATCAAGGCTTGTAGGGCTCCGCAAGGGCAAGTGTTGGCTGATTTCTAGTGGCTCCCGCTGGCTGCGTGCTGGCCAGCTGGACAGGCAGACGGCTCCTTTTCCTTTAGCTTACAGTCATCAGGATCAGGACAACAAACCTGAGCAGAAACATGAGTGACCTTTGAACCCGACGTTCTCATTGGTTTCACTGCAGAAATGTAGTTAAAAATGCTGGTTAGAAAAGGGAGGGAAAAAAAGACAGTTTCACAGTAGATCACAGCAATTATTGTGATCCACTGTTTAAACATCATTAACGTTTAGAATTCCTGAGTGATTTTTGTCACTCAGTTGACGTAAATTCAGATTTACTTCTGCAGATGTCACATTTCCCTTTATATTATCCTTCTATATTTATACGTTAAACCTTTTCCATTTCTGTTTTGCAGTACAAATACTAACTTTTTTGTTTTACTGGGATTTTATGTGGTTAGAAAACAGGAAATAGCACAGAATTGTGTTGTGAATGAAACATGACATGTAGTTTCATAACATGTTTTTTTTTTTCTTGTTTTGTTTTATTTTTTACAAATAGAAAATGGTGAAAACCCAAAACATGTTGGCAGCAGCGTCAAGGTTTGGAGATGTTCTTCTTCTGCAAACACAGGGGAGGCGGGTCAGAGTTGATGGAGCGAAATACAGTTCAATCAAAGCAAGCCAAGCCAAAGACCTGGTTGAGTTTAACCTGGTCAACTGAGGAATGGCTTAGATCAGGTATTACAATGGTCTAGTCAAAGTTCAGACCTAACACCACTTGAAATGTAGCTAGCTATCCGTGTGAAGCCGCGTTGGACTTTCTCTCCAAGAATTCCAACTTTCAGACAAAGCTGTGACATTTTCAAACTACAATCTTGGCAACTTCAGCTTTTGAGAATGTTTTCCGCTTTTCACTTATTTCATTGCATTTAGTATGTATTTTTTTATTTTGTAAAACACTTTGGTCAATGTGAGGCACCGTTGGAAGGTGTTATGCAAACTCAGTTTGATTGATTTAGTCTTATGTTGCCTCACAACAAACTGAGAATGTCCAGCGTGTCTTTAAAATCTCCTGTACTGATGTAGTATCTGCTATAAATAGTCTGAGCACCAGTACAGTTCTCTTGCATATGCTGAGTCAGTTCTCTGTACAGCACAGAACTGACTCAGCATACTGCTGCAAAAGTAAGGAGGGGAAATCCTAAATTATTTTAAGTTTCACGGACGGCGAGTTTCTTCTGAGACTCTGTAGCAAAGCTAGTTGTAGCCACCATGACAGATGCAGTTCTGTGACAGGGAGCAGCGGTCAAGGTAAACCTTTTCCTCACCTGTCATTACAGTGCTCGTCCAAACATGCTAGGATTTATGCCGTCATTTGTATGAGGCGATGCCTCCTTAGGAGCCCATAACGTGGAAGTCGGGGCCATGAAGCGGGCATGCTAACGGCTCCTCTGTGTGTCGGCGCCAATTTATTCGACACACAAAAACAACATCCTGCTCTCGCTCACATGCCATTCCCCTGGAATAAAGCGGTTACCTCCAAGGTCCCTTCCTTCCGTCTTTTGAGTCTCGTCCTAAACTCCAGTCATGACTCACCGGGTTTCCAAGGGGGGGACAAACGCATCGCAACCCATTAATATTCCAGCAGCTTTGCTGGTGCCATTCTCATGTTTTATGCTTGCTCGTTTCGCCTCCCAATTCTTTTTATACTTTCTCTTCCCCCCTGCTTTCTCTCTCTCTCTCTTTCTCTCTCGCTCTCATTCTGCCTTCTTCTAGTTACACATGCAAAGTCAGCTGGATTATCCGTGCGACACTTTTCTTTTTTTTAACGAAAGCCTGCTTCATTCTTTGTGACACATCATTTGTTTTTGTTTTTGTTTGTGTGGAGCTGCTTCTGCTGCTGCTGCTGCTGCTGCTGCTGCACAAATGCTGATGCTCCACTTCTGGGCCGGCTACCTTAGTGCTGTAATTTCGAGAGCAGCCGGCTCGTATTGTGCCGCCTGTATAGACTTAATTAAGGTTTTAATTAAATATCCATTTAAGTCCTGTGTAAGTTGGAGTGATGAAGAGATCGAGTTAACGCTGGAACAGATGGAGGTTCTCTAGCTGGGTCTGAAGGGCTTGTTTATGGCGAACATCAGGATGAGTTCCAGCGTGTTGTGTGTTTGCTGCTCCGATGTGAGAAGGAGAACAAGGATCCGATCAGCAGTACACGCTGAAGATTTCACCCGTCCCATCTCGCCCAAGACTGATATCCACAACTCTGATTCAGAATGTGATTCACACTGATTCCTGCTTCTGGAACATTTAGTATTCAGACGGATCAGAGCCGCTTCCTTCGGCTGTTTTGGGGTCCGAGCTGAAGCCAAGGAATACTCATTTCTTTTGTTTATTTTTATTATTTTTGTTTATTTTACCAGCAATGGAGGTCAGAGTTTAAACGTTACTGCCGAACCGTTTCCTCGGGAGCTGATTGGTGGTTTTGCTTCCAGGCCCTCCAGCAGGACAGATGGCTGGAAAGTCTTTTTGCAGACTTTATAACAGCACCTGGGGCATGAAATAAGACGTGCTGTAAAGGCAGGAACGGGAGAAAGGTTATTTCACAAAATTCACACCTATTTTTCATTGTATTTCTTTCTTGGCTAAACTTCATGAATGGCACAAGTGCACATTTCATGACGGGGAAGCTCATGCTCACGTTTTAATGCTCTTGTGTGATTTTTCCCCCCCCCAATCATCTAGTTCACTCTTTGACATCAAATCTATTTATTTGTAGCGCGGACAAATGAGTCGTGTTTGACATTTTCGCCCTCTTTAACCGTTTTCCTGCAGGCCACTTCTGAGGTTCCTTCTAGTTTTTGTCAAATAAGCGTTGTGCTCAAAAACATGTTTTGACCAAGTGCCTCTCAGTGCTTATCAAAATTCTCATTTGAAAATGTTATTTTTCAGAACTGAGTAGTTTGAAAAAAAAAAAAATCTGAAGCCATTGTTGCTGTAATCGATTAGACTAAAGATGGACGCCTGGATCAGTTTCTCTAGATCTGGGAATATTCTTTAGGTGATAGAAGGCCGACTTTGTAACTGTCTTTCTGTGACTCTGACGGTTCAGGTCAGAGTCCATCACTACACCCAGATTTTGAGCCTGATCACTATTTTCTAGGTGTATAAGCTGAAGGTGCGTACTGACTCTTCATTGTTTCTGTTTAGGTAAAGAGATAAAAACTTCAGTTTTGTTTCTGTTCTGCAGCAGAAAGTGACAACACATCCACACACTTATTTGTTCTAATCGTTTACTCCAGTGTTTTTCAACCTTTTCTGAGCCAAGGTACACTATTTTAATTGAAAAAATCACGAGGCACACCACCAACCAAAAATGTAAACAAAGATACTCCGTAGCCGCCTATATTAGTCATTCTTATCAAAATATCTTGAATAGGAATCAAATAAACACAAAAATGTTTTTTTTATATCACATTTTACATTTCTTATTTCAAATTGCACGTAACATGTCCACTTCAAAAAATACACCTGAACAGGGCCACAACAATGTGGTCTTAAATTTAAAGAAGTTGTAGAAAACTTCAAAGTGTTTTACAAACTAATCCACAAGCATTCTTTTAGCCAGAATACAGAAAATAATTCTTATTCTGAAAGAAGCAATAATATTTGGGAAAGATTTCACTGTTACAATATGAAGAGTTCCATGTACAAAATGTCAATATCTGTATATTTTACCCATCTAGTGTGAAACCTGTGAATGTTTGGATGAAAACAGCTGATTTCCTGGCAGAAATTGAAGAAAGACAAAGGTCTCCTTCAACAGCTCTCAGTCTCTCTCTGGTTTTAGTTTTTATACTAACCAGGCTTGAGAAGCTCACTTCACACAGACATGTTGTGGGAAATGGACCCAGGTTCTTTGCAACTACTGCTGAGCTTCACTGTCTTTTCCATCACTGTTGTCACAGTCTTGCTAGATAAGAGGCTCTCACCGCTACCTGTAACATTCATGCATCACTAATTCTCTTGTTTTAATGTAAAATGCTCTGTACCATCTAGTGGTAAGAAAATTACATGATTACGCCGCTAGCCACTAACCATGGTTTTGTTCACACCAAGCTTAAGTGCAGCGGCTTTATTTCCCTCCTGTAGTGGCAGATCGACAGCCCTCAACTTAAAAGCTGCATCATATGAGTTTGGAAACATTGCTCCGTCGTGCCTGCTGCTAGCATGTGGTTGTTCTAAATGAAAATTAACGCGTTCTTCTTTCATTTACAATTTTGACTTCTAATGATTCACTTCCTGCTAGAGAGCCCCCTGGTGGTTGAAGAAAAATACACAGAAAAGCCACACCGTTTTTGAACAGCATGGTTCAAAGTTTAGGAAAAAAGTAGCAGCTTATAGTCCGGAAAATACGGTACCGTAGGTGAAATTGAATAATTTCCACAGCACACCTGACGATCACTCACGGCACACTAGTGTGCCGCGGAACAGTGGTTGAAAAACACTGTTCTAAAGGACAAAACTATTTTAAGGTGATAGTTTTCTCAAAATGTTTGTAAGTTGACATGCTTTACCT
>NW_015113062.1:423263-427121 GCF_001443285.1 Poecilia latipinna | reverse complement strand
GTCTGGCAGAGTCTCCTGTGAGACGAAGAACTTTGAACACGTTCTGGGGGAGATGGAAGACGTTGAGTCTGAGTGGACCATGTTCTGCGCCTCCATTGTCGAGGCAGCTTATCAGAGCTGTACTAGCAACTTTAATAAAACAAATTCCACAATCTGACTACAAATATCATCTCTTCTTAAACCTCCCAGACCGCTTAAGTTCTTTGAAATATAGTAGAGTCTTTCTCCGGACTTGAAGAGTTTCGTGAAAGGGGCAGTTGGTAATCAACATTTACGTTTACATTTGTAATCATTTACATTTACAGACAGACAGATGACACATGCTGTAACAAAGTTACCTCGTGGCTGCCTGCCACTTCGGAGGTCTTTAACAGAATATTATTTCGTTGTCTGCTCTAAATCAAAATATGAAGTAATTAAAACACCATAACCAATAAATTTACAAAATATCACAAACATAACTACAAAATATCTTAACAGCTACACGAGACACAAGGCTGCTGCACGTGCTCACTTCCAGGCTTCTGCTCCTTCTCTGTTTATTCAAGTCTCGCAGCACAAATCACATATACACAAATCTCGCGATAACTTCCAACAAAAAATAGTTAGACACAAAACTAATTAAAAAAAAATTTAAGCAACCTACTTGCATACTGTATGCATACTGAATTTTACTCTTGCATGTAAAACTCATGAGCAGTAAATATTGTACTAGTTATCAGTATTGGACAAAGAAAGCAAGCATGTCAAACACGTCGAACTAATCCACTTGCATCTGCCATGGTTTCTGTGATGCGTCCAATAGGCCAAGAATTTCTCGGTGCAGCCTCGTCGACAACAAGCACCACATCATCAATGGCAAAGTTTCTGTGAGTCTTGTTCCATTTCCGTCGCTCTTGCAACAAAGGAAGATATTCTTTCACCCACCGTTTCCAGAACAGGTCCACAATGTATTGGGCTTGCCTCCAACGTCTCCGAATGTACAGGTCCTCTTTCTTGAACAAACCTGGCGGTAGCACAGGCTTACCCTTTAACTGGAGCAAATGATTTGGAGTAAGAGCCTCCAAATCATTGGAATCTTCAGAAGAAGGTGTAATCGGGCGATCATTTAATATAGCCTCCACTTCACAAAACACTGTGTGCAAGCCTTCATCATCTAGTACCTGCTGGTTTGTGATGGAGCACAGCACTCTTTTTATTTCCTGTACCAGGCGCTCCCATACACCACCATGATGGGCTCCATAAGGAGGGTTGAAAGTCCACTTTATGCCATCTTGTGCTAAGCATTTTTGGATTTTGCTTTGTTTTAGCTCCAACACGGCTTGCTTTAACTCACGATTTGAGCTGACAAAGTTGGTTCCGTTGTCCGACCTTATTTCCTTTACTTGACCTCTGCGGCAGATGAATCTCCTGATGGCATTTATGCAGGAATCTGTGTCAAGAGAATGTGCCACCTCCAGGTGAACTGCACGACAGGTTAGACATGTGAAGAGAACTCCATATCTTTTAACAATAGTTCTCCCTCTCTTCACTTCTATCGGTCCAAAGTAATCAACACCAACATAAGTAAATGGTGGAAGATCAGTTGAGAGTCTGTCAATAGGAAGATCTGACATTTTTTGCTCACCTGGCTTTCGTCGTTGTCTTTGACACACCATACAGTCTCTGATGATCTTTCTAGCTGCTGAATTAGCATGAGGGATCCAGTATTGTCGAAGAGTAGAAAGCATGTGATTTCTTCCTCTGTGTCCAACCTTTTCATGGATATGTTGAAGAATGAGCTTTGAAACGTGGCTTTCTTTAGGCAATATTGCAGGATGTTTTGTTTCTTCAGGTAATGCCGCTTTGCTCAGTCTGCCACCCACTCTCAACACACCATCAGTAACAACAGGATCAAGCTTGTACAGATGACTTGACTTCTTCACTGCACCAGAGCTCAGGGCAGCCATTTCATCACCAAAATGTTTTCTTTGCACAAAGCTCACTATGGCTTCCTCAGCCTTGAAGAGATCATCAGTTGTAAGCTGAACATCCATTTTGTTGTCCTGATCATTACACATTTTATTTCCACAGTGTCTAGTTAGCAACTTCTTTGTTTGCATCCTTTCTTTTAGTTTCAGGATCCATGCTACACTTCTTTTTAGCTTTGTCCAACTGGAAAAGTACATTAGCAGCTTAGTAGTGGGACACACTTTTTCCAACAAAGCTACGCATTTCAGGATCTGATCTTTAACCTCTGGATCAGTTTCCAAATGGACAGGTCTTTCTTTAATCACTGCTGGCCATTGAATCTCAGGTTTTGTGAGAAATTCTGGTCCACTGATCCAGGTGGAAGACTTTAAAAAAGGGCCAATCTTCATGCCTCGAGAGGCTGCATCAGCGGGATTTAACTTTGAGCTAATGTATCTCCATTGAGTAACCTTTGTAAGATCACGAATGATGGACACTCTATTAGCTACATATGTTTTAAACCGTGTCGTTGTGTTTGCAATGTACTGCAGGACGGTTGTGCTGTCACACCAGAAGACTGAGTCGCTCAGGTTGAGTCCAAGTTGAACTGACAGCATTTTGTCCAGACGCACAGCAAAAACTGCAGCAGCAAGTTCAAGTCGTGGTATGGTGACTTGTTTTAATGGTGCCACCCTTGTTTTGCCAATAACAAAGGAAACACACACTTCCTGTTTGCCATTAGATAGCCTAAGATAAGACACAGCACCAAACCCAGTTTCACTGGCATCACAAAAGTGATGCAGCTGTGCACTTTTTATCTCTCCAAATCCTTTGGGTGTGATGCATCTTCTGACACTAAAGTTGTCAAGAAGAACTAAGTCTTCGACCCATTTTTTCCAAATTTGTGCCTTTTCTGGTGGAATTCTCTCATCCCAGCCAAACTTCAGTTTACATAAATGTTGAAGAATCTGTTTAGCAGGGAGAATAACTGGAGCTAAGAAACCCAAAGGGTCGTAAATAGAACTGACAATGGACAAAATACCACGCCTTGTTAGTGGCTTGTGTTTGTTTACAATGCTAAAGGTGAAAACATCCTGTTCAACATCCCATTGCACCCCCAGGGCTCTTTCAGTGGGAAGCTGGTCCCGGCTAAGATCTACACCTGTTGCTCTATTTTCCTCCGGGATCTGAGAGAGGACAGAGCGCTCACTACACACCCATTTATTGAGCTTAAATCCCCCCTTGGCACACACCTCAGTGAGCTGTTGATAAAGAGAAATGGCCTGCTCAACAGTCTGGACAGACCTGAGACAGTCATCTACATAAAAACTGTGTCTGATTGTATTAATAATCTCTTCTGGGTACAGATGTTCGTTGTCATCAGCAGTCTTTAAAAGTGCATATGTGGCACAACTAGGGGAAGAGACTGCACCAAAAATATGGACCAACATTCTATGCTCAACAAGCTCTTTTGTGATGTCACCGTTGGGCCACCAGAGAAAACGTAGGTAATTTACATGTTCTTCAGCAACTCTGACTTGGTGGAACATCCCTTTAATGTCTGTCATAAGTGCTATTGGACCTTGCCGAAAACGAATGAGCACACCTAATAAGGTGCTAGTCAAATCTGGTCCCTGTAACAGCTCTTTGTTCAGTGATGTTCCAGCAAACGTTGCAGCACAATCATAGACAACCCGCAGTGTTTTCTTGCGGGGGTGGTAGACCCCATGATGAGGTACGTACCACACCTTTCCTTCTTCTGGACGGATCTTTACTAAGTCCTAAAGGTCTGAAGCTTCACTGAGAGCCGTTCTTTGTTCTTGTGATTCTCTGGTACACTGCAGTAGCTAATATTATTATTTTATTTAATTAAAAAATATATAGATTTATTTAATTTATTTAAATAAA
>NW_015113062.1:418295-419733 GCF_001443285.1 Poecilia latipinna | reverse complement strand
CAACATTCTGAGCTCAACAAGCTCTTTGGTGACGTCACCGTTGGGCCACCAGAGAAAACGTAGGTAATTTACATGTTCTTCAGCAACTCTGACTTGGTGGAACATCCCTTTAATGTCTGTCATAAGTGCTATTGGACCTTTCCGAAAACGAATGAGCACACCTAATAAGGTGCAAGTCAAATCTGGTCCCTGTAACAGCTCTTTGTTCAGTGATGTTCCAGCAAACGTTGCCGCACAATCATAGACAACCCGCAGTGTTTTCTTGCGGGGGTGGTAGACCCCATGATGAGGTACATACCACACCTTTCCTTCCTCATGTTCCACTTGATCTTGTGGAATGATTTCTGAATGTTCTTCCACACCAATATTATGCATATATTCTTTGTACTCTTCAAAAAATTGCTTATCCTTCTGAAATCGTTTTAACAGACATTGCGCCCTCTGCTGGGCCACCTGTTTGTTGTTGGGCATTTTTACTTCGGGATTACGAAAGGGTAACTTGAGGTAATAGTGACCGTCTTTAAGCACCGCTGACTTTGACATAATGTCCATGAACTGTTTGTCTTCTACAGACATTTCAGCATACTCATTGAACTGGTGCTCTACAAAATCCTGGTTATACTGACTGACCAGCATTTCTTCCAAACTACTTATAGAGAAACGGTTCACCTGGATAGAACCAGCAACATGTCCATTTTCTTCACTACCCTGACTGAGCGGACCATTAACAACCCACCCAAGGCGTGTTAGCACTGCATAAGGCCCACTACCTTCACTGTTAACTATTTTCCAAGGTTCCAATGCTTTAGGATCGGTTACACCAATGAGCAGCCCAATGTCAGCTTCTATTGGTGTCAACTCAACACTTTTTAGATAAGACCATTTTCTTAAATCTTCCTCTTTAGGGATATTTTCTTTAGTGACAGGAATGGATTGTTGAGTATATACATCAGGCAACTTCAAGTACTCATTTTCTTTTAAAGCAGCTACTTCCAAACCAGATAGTCTATAGCTACTTACAGGCTTTTCCTGACCCATGGTTTTTAGCATGATTTCCACTCTCTTTCCAGACGCATTTAACTGCATCATCAAAGCCTCTGTACAAAATGTTGCAGAGCTGCCTGGATCTAGAAAGGCATAAGTCTCTACAATCTTTGTCCCCTTTTCCAACTTTACTTTTACTGGGACAACTGACAGAGCACATTCATTAGACCCGGCCCCAGTGTAGCTACCAACATTCAAAGATACAAGAGCACTTGAGACTGGTGACTCTTCACCCTCAGTCTTAACTGTTTGATGCTGCTGCTCTGCTGGTTCAATATGCAGAACCGTAGGGTGACTTTTATTACAGGTGAGGCATGTTAAACGCTGCGGACAGTTTTTACTTGTATGCCCCTTCTGTAAGCAGCCAAAGCATATACCTTTACTTTTAATGAAT